>NC_083885.1:22906983-23071983 GCF_032452875.1 Bos javanicus
TCTTTAGGTGATGGTGAGCATGCCTGCCTCATCTTAGGGATCATTTAAGGTAGAAATCTTCGTGACTGAAATGTCGATGGAAGAATAGAGGCTGTTGAGTGAAGCCAACATCATGTTTTGCTCAAAGTATGGAGCCAGGGTGAGTTGATTTGTTGTTCAGATTGGGGCTTCTGCTGAGGGTGGTGGTGAAGGCCAACTTTGACTTTGGCCCCCAAGGTACCCCACCACTGCCTTGAGAAGGTAGAGATTCCACATGGAAACAGAGGATGTCATCATTGGACGCTGTATCTTCATTGGTTGAGCTTGGTTGGGGAGGGGAGTGTGGTGGAAATTTTCCTGCTTTTAGAGGTAGGAAATGTGTGAGTTAGCCATTTTTTAGGCCTCTGCTGCTGCTGCTGCTAAGTCGCTTCAGTCGTGTCTGACTCTGTGCGACCCCATAGACGGCAGCCCACCAGGCTCCCCCGACCCTGGGATTCTCCAGGCAAGAACACTGGAGTGGGTTGCCATTTCCTTCTCCAATGCATGAAAGTGAAAAGTGAAAGGGAAGTCGCTCAGTCGTGTCCGACTCTTAGCGACCCGATGGACTACAGCCTACCAGGCTCCTCCATCCATGGGATTTTCCAGGCAAGAGTACTGGAGTGGGGTGCCATTGCCTTCTCCTCAGTTTTAGGCCTCAGCTTCCTTTTAAAAATAAAAAAATAAAAAAGAAGGGAATAGACTAGACAGCTGATTGCTGAGATCCCTTTTTGTGTTTGATTTTATGATTAACTGTTCTAGAAGGAAAAGAATGCGTCCAGATTTTTCTTTGTATTTTCACAAGGTTTGGTGAAAGGAAGGATGTCCACTCGTTTGTTGAATTAAATTTGAATTTTACTTCAGAAGTTTGGGGTGAAGGGAAAGGTGGAGAAGGAGCTTCTGCTTAATTTTGAAAGGTCCTTAAAGGCTCATGAAGATGAAAGTCATTCTTTATTTGACTTAGCTTGTATATGCCATTTGGAAGTCACTGAGGATTTCATCCTCAGAAATGTTTAGACTGAAAAAAGAAATCTAAACAACCCTTCCTTTGCCTAAAACTTGGTCAGTTTTTATGATATTTGGCTATCATAAAATTTCTTATTTACTTCTTCAGGCTGATAATTGTCATTTTTGAAAGCAGTTGGGTGTTTGGGTGTTTCCAGCCTTTCAAAGAATGATACATCTCACCATATACATGCTTATGTGGAATATATATGTATATTTCCTGTTTAGGTGACGTTTTAGGATCCTTCTAAGCAGTGATAAAAAACTCACGGTTATAGTGTGTGATCATTTTGCCTTTCATTATAATGCAGAATTTCTCAATGCAAAATCAGGCCAAGATATAAGCCTAAACCCAGGGGCAAAATTCATTCATTATGCATGTACATTATTCCCCCAAATATTGATAATACTTTTCATAATAATTATTTTACATATATTAGCTCTTGCTGCTATATTAGTATTAAAGATACCTTTATTAATCTTGAATATTTTGCTGAATAATAAATAGGATCTCAGAGGCTTGAGTTAAAAGCTGCTCTTAGCTAGAATGCTGTAAATCAGTTGTTTTATGAATAAAATTGGCTTCCGTATTTTTTTCCTCAGGATTGCTTATTTAAATAATTTTCCCATTTATTGAATGTGAATTTTTATTTATTTATTTTTTTACTGGAGACATGTCCCCCTGATGCCACCCTCCCTCCTGGCTGTCTCTCCCTGTTGGAGAAAAATGCAAAATTACATAAACCTTCTTCTAAATCTTCACAGTCTGAAAGGGCAAACACTCTGCATTATTTAGCAGGCAATAGGCATTTTTGTCCCGGTGACGCTCTCTCACGGTTTCTCTCTCTCTTTCCTCCTTCCTTCTTTTCTCCCTCCCTCTCTTCCTTCGTCTCTTCATTTCTTCCTTCCTTCCTTCCATCCGTCCTTCCTTCATTGTTAACAGATGGCAACAATAATACTGATAGTGATACATACCATTTATTGAGCGCTGACAATGCACAAGGACTTGAAAGTACCGGCTCACTTAAAGCTCATCCTCTTAGTTGAATACTGTCATTTCCCCGTTGAACCTATTATGAAACTAAGGCTTAGAGAGGTTACGATCACATACCTGGCAAAGAATGGAGTCAGGATATAATCTCTAATTGGTACAACTCCAAAGTCCATCCGGTGTTTCTTCTGAGATGCAAGTGCAGAGAGGGTGTTTGTGTGGTACGGAGGAAGGGGCAGGCCACAGTGTCCAGCCTTGCAGGTCCCCAGGGGCTCCAGCTGGGGAACCCTGTCCTGCCATTGGTAGGTAAGGATGCCCATGGAAAGAGAATGTGGCTGTAGTAAGGATGTGACACATGCCATCACGTAGCGATCTCTCCCTTTCTTGTGGAAGGTAGTAACTACATCTTCTGATTGTGTCAGTGGGCAAGGAGAACGAATGTCTTCTTTGACTTCCATAATTTCTTTTTTAAATTTCATTAATTTATTTATTCTAATTGGAGGCTAATTACGTTACAATATTGTAGTGGTTTCTCCATATATTGACATGAATCAGCCATGGGTGTACAACTTCCATCATTTCATCCAGGGTAGAGGCCAAGGGCTTGCCCACTAGTGCCCACTCTGATGGGTTGATGGATTCTGCCTGGAGTTAGACTGCGGCTGAGCAGCATCACAAAGGACTGGCGATGCCTGCCCTGGGCTCAGGGTGGGAGACTGGGCAGCACAGCTACTGGGTGTTTGGTAAATCTGGGCTGGAATGTGAAAGTGTTGGGTAACCTGCCTTCTGAAGGACTCCATGTTGGGAACTTGGAATCATGACTCTTATATTCCAGAGAGATAAAGGCTCCAGTGAGAGTGTGATTTTTCCAAAATCTTACATGACAGAAAAGAGGACAAGGCATCCAGGATCCTCAGATGCCTTTGAGCAGCTTCTCTATGAAGCATCTCCTCATTGCTCTGAGAAGGAGTGGCATGGTGGTCTCTGTTTTCCTCACTGTACTTATGCCTGGTTGAAATGACCGTATTTTTATTTGCCTGTCCTATCTGCTCATTCTGCTGGGATATAAACCTCATGAAAGAAGACAGGAAGTCTGACCTGTTTACTACATTATCCCAACACCTAGAACTCTCCCTGGCACTCAGTAAATGTCTGTTGAATGAATGAATGTCTGCATGAGTGAGGGTGTCAAATGGCTTTCGCAGGACCTACTCTCTCCTTTGAGAAATTCCCACCACTCCCATCTCAGGCTCATCCTTCCCAAACTCCATCTTCTGGACTTGACCACTGTATGTGGTTCCAGATTTTCTTTCTTAATTCCTCCAGTATCTTCCAGTCTTGCCATTTAATCACAACCCACATGTGTTCCTTGGGAGCATTCCAAAGCACCAAAACATATTCCTGAAGTCATTTGTATTCCTAAATATGGCCTCCTCAGCTCCCACAGCTAGGGGCAGGCTAGCCTAGTCAGGTTTTAGATATACATATTATTATGTAAATGTACTTGAATTGAATATGATTTCCTTAAAAATATTTTCCAGTGGAAAATAGATCTCCTTGCAGAAGGAACCTAGCCAGACTATACCTGAATAAAACCTCACCTCATTGTTATCAGGGAGTGTGCATGAGACAGACATGAGTGGGAGACATTTCAATAAGCAATTTTTAGGATTAATGATGACAATAACAATAGTGAGAATCTATTGAATTCTTGCCAAGTGCCAAGCACTGAATAAAGCCCGTGAAGAATGTTTTCTCATTTAAACTTGCCAGTAACCCGAAGGGTACTGACACTGATTACTCTAGGTTTCTAGGTGAGTAAACTGAGGCATGGGTTTCCCAGGTAGCGCTAGTGATAAAGAACCCAGCTGTCAATGTAAGAGACAGAAGAGACACAGGTTCGATCCCTGGGTCGGGAAGATCCCCTGGAGGAGGGCATGGCAACCCACTCCAGTATTCTTGCCTGGAGAATCCCATGGACAGAGGAGCCTGGTGGGCTACAGTCCATGGGGTCTCAAAGAGTCAAACTGAAGTGACTTAGCACGCACACAAACTGAGGCACGGGAAGGTTTCAAACAGGCCCCAAGTTCACCTAGTTAGGGAAGGGTCAAGGGACTTTCCTGGTGGTCCGGTGGTTAAGAATCCATCTTCCAGTGCAGGGGACGTGGGTTCGATCCCTGGTCGGGGAGCTAAGATCGCACATGCTGTGGGGCATCTAAGCCCTCAGGCCACAACAATGGAGGAGCCTATGGGCCACAGTGAAGAGCCCATGTGCCGCAACTAAGACCCGTGTAGCCAAAAATAAGTAAATAAATAAACAAAATTAGAAAAAAAGTGTTGAGAGGTAAGGCGGTTCAAGCTGGCCTCAGAGTCCCTGTTTAACCTCTTCTCTATCTGGACTCCAGACATGGGAAACCCTAACTCTGAATCATTTTCCAAGGCACCTCAGAGGAAATGCTGAAATAAATCTGGAGGACTGGAAAACAACATACAGTATCGAACTCCTCTCCATGCCTTTTGAACATCATTCCAGCTGGTTCCAGTGCCTCTCTAAGGGATAACCTGGAGAAACCAGATATTTCTGCTTAACAAATGTGTGAAATAATCAAGGTAGGTCCTAACTCCAATACAACACCCAGGATCAGACCCATTTGGTTTTCAAAATGGGAGTGATACTTGCAAGAAAGACAGTGTGTCCTTGTTCCCTGGAGGAGCCATTCCAAGGGAAATTCTGCTTCTTTCTTTAAAGGGACTTTAAAAGAAATTCATCCCCCTCAAAAGTGCCCCATAGACTTTTTCTACACATGACTAATCCAGTTTCCTGTGACCTCTCTTTAGTGTGACGGGGACGCAAGAAAGAGCCTGCAGCTTCTGCCGACCCCAAACATTTAGTTACATTAATCACAGTGCGTTTTTGGACTTGGAGCTTCCAGATTGAAAGACACTTTCTTGGGGAGACATTGATCAAACAGTCTACAGGTATCTGTACATCGAGGGACATTAATCATCTCTGCATTATCTCACCCACCAGTAGAATATGTAAATGTGATTCCTGTCAATGATAAGGGGAAGTGAAATTATTCTTAGAGATTGGTCCATCTGGAGCTGTTGATACCATCTTACCCAAGACAATAGGTTGTAAAGATAAATTTTTTAGCATTACTAATCCACGGTTGCCAATACCAATGGAGGATGGAGAAATTTAAAACCAGGCTAAGGGTGTACAGTTAAGGAAAGAGAGGAAAACAAGCCCCAGTTCTGCATTAGTCCCGGCAATAGTATTTGGCAAGCTAGCAAAAAAGATGCTTTCTGCATAATTAAGGAAGGCATTTTTGGAAGAGTCTTGCTAGGCAGTTGGAGGGTTTGTTCTGAAAGAGTTCACATCCAGTCAAAGGTTTAACTCTTAACACACACAACACAAGACCTCAAAATCCAGCGGGGAAGTTCCACTGTTTCTACAGATTGGGAATCCAGGGATTTCATCTTCATAAGAGGAGTCTTCCTAGACTCTGATTCATTAACTGCCCCTTATAGAGGTGGCAAAGGTGTTCAGTGTAGGAGAAATAGAAGCTAATGGATGAAGCTCTTAGCTGAAGGACGTCCAGGCTTTTAATCCCAGCCATGCTCCTTAATAACTTGGCAACTTTGGGTGAATCCTTTCCTATTCTGGTTGATTTCTTGAATAAATAAAGTGGATTGGGTAAGTGATGTCTTCTCTGTGATAGAATGAGCACCTTTCTAGGGGCTCTCTCTTCTCTGTCAAGGTTGAGAAAGTTAACAAGTTCAGCTGAGGTCCTTTGAGATGCTGACCTGTGGAAAGAAGTCTCTGGCTT
Source organism: Bos javanicus (assembly GCF_032452875.1). Lineage (NCBI taxonomy): Eukaryota > Metazoa > Chordata > Mammalia > Artiodactyla > Bovidae > Bos > Bos javanicus. The sequence goes on from NC_083885.1 coordinate 22,912,828, forward strand.
TATCTACTGTGTGGCCAAAGTGCTTGGAAAGTTTGGGCCCTTTGGTGCTGGTCATCTCGTGAGATGCCCTGTTACAGAAGAGACCTCTGGAGAGAGCACCTGCAAGCCTCAATGAATATCATCTTCATAAAAATTATTATTCATGAACCACTGAAGGCAGGAGGGTATCTTGGGGACTTCTGCCCTTTTTAAGTGTGAATGCTAAACTTATCTTGCTGGAAGCTCCAAAATTCAAAATTACTCCTTGAAGATGGCCAAAAATCAATACTGAGTGAGATTTCTGGGTCTTCCCCACACTCTAACTGTCCTCCCCTTCTATTACATTAATAAATAAAAGAAGTGAGGAATTCTAAATTTTTATTTTTAAGCCCCAGAGAGGAGAGAAGGTGAAGGGCTTCAGTGGGCATGAGAATGATCTTCCTTAGTGATTAATGATGGAATAGCATGAGATGGGTTATTAGAGGATGCAAGGGGCTCTTCCCTTGGAGACCTTTAAGAAAAAGACTAAGTGATGACTGGCAGATCCCAAGAAGGAACATGGTAATTTCCTTCTCTGATGTCATTTTCCAAAGGTCAGAGATGTTTTCTTCCTTCAGGTCCTTAGCTTTCCTCAAGTAATCCATTTTGAACCTGACATCCACTAATTTGCCTAAATGTTCCTTGAACTTGAATGGGGTAATGAGTTCCTAGACTCTGTTGTCCCCTGTGAAGGTTAAACAATGTCCCTCATGCTCTGTGGACTGCCAGTGTCATGTTTCAGAATCTAGAAAGCCTCTTAACCCATTCAGTTATGTCTCCTTCATCATCCCTCTTTCCAGAATTAGTAGTCTTTGTCTTTTTTAAGCTTGTCCTCACATGAAAGTTTTTCTATTACTTGTCAATGATGTTAATTCCTTGTTTGTTTTATGTTTCCCATGCTATTTAGTGGTGGGATTACTGAGTGTGAACTCCATGTTATTGCACAGTGATTGTTGTTGTTTAGTTACTAAGTCATGTCCGACTCTTTTGAGACACCCATGGACTGTAGGAGGCCAGGCTCCTCCATCCATGGGATTTTCCAGGCAAGAATATTGGCATAGGTTGTCATTTCCTTCTCCAGGGGAACGTCCTGACCCAGGGACCAAACCTGAGTCTCTTGCATAGGCAGACAGTTTCTTTACCACTGAGCCACCAGGGAAAGCCACTCGTACAATGATAGGATTATGCTTTTTGGACATATGTTAGGCTAGATTTGGACTATAAAGAAAGCTAAGCACCAAAGAATTGATGCTTTTGAACTGTGGTGTTGGAGAAGACTCTTGAGAGTCCCTTGGACTGCAAGGAGATCAAACCAGTCAATCCTAAAGGAAATCAACCCTGAATATTTACTGGAAGGACTGATGCTGAAGCTGAAGCTCCAATACTTTGGCCACCGATGTGAAGAACTGACTCATTCGAAAAGACCCTGATGCTAGACAAGATTGAAGGCAGGAGGAGAAGGGATGACAGAGGATGAGAAGGTTGGATGGCATCACCGACTCAATGGACATGAGTTTGAGCAAGCTTTAGGAGTTGATTATGGACAGGTAAGCCTGGCATGTTGCAGTCCATGGGGTCACAAGGAGTCAGACAGAACTGAGTGACTGAACTCAGCTAGACCTTGTTCTGAAGACCTAGTCATTTGAATCTCGGAACTGAACTGAGCTGAAGACATTACTTGAAGAATGGATTAAAGAGGTAAATGGTTCTAAATGGATTTCAGGTCTTTTCAACACTCTTACTGTGTTGGTGAGCTCTGGGATTCTCAAAAGGAGGGACGATGACAGTACTAGCACCTACATTTATTTGACCACAGAATTCTCTTTTCTAAGCATACGTTCTACAGTAAGAGTCCACGGAGCCCAGGTTGAGAAGGCTAAATCGAAGTTTGCATGCCTGGGGTGTGTTACAGAAGTTTATTCTACGCAGTGTTCAAGAGGGAGACTAGATTATGTGAGTCTGGGATATTACTTATGAGTTTAAGAATTCAGGGTCACTTGAGAAATTTACTTATTAAAAAGATCTTTTGTAGAAAAGAGAAACTCTCACATTCTGCTGGTAGGATTAGAAATTGTTATAGCCTTTCTAAAAATTGACTTCACAATGCTTGTCAAGAATGTCAAAAACATTAATACTTAGTATATAGCCAGTCCTTTTCTAGGAAGGTGTGCTAAATAAATAATTATTATCTTGCACTGAGACTTAGTTCTAGTGATAGTTACTTCCATATTGTTTATAAGGTTGATATGCAAAAAAAAAAAAAGGAAAGCATTTTAATATCTGTCATGGCCAGGGGACCAACTAATCAGAGCAGATGTCTCCTGTGGTGCATTAGTGTGGCTGGACTCATGCACAACCATTAAATATCAACCCTGATTCTTTGTAGGAAAGATGAAAATTGAAAAAAAATTCATGCAATAAAGAAATAGTTGTATGAATTGTGTGTATGTAATAGAATCAGTTTAGTTCAGTCGCTCAGTCATGTCTGACTTTTTGCAATCCCATGAACCACAGCACGCCAGGCCTCCCTGTCCATCACCAACTCCTGGAGTCCACCCAAACCCATGTCCATCAAGTCGGTGATGCCATCCAACCATCTCATCCTCTGTCGTCCCCTTCTCCTCCTGCCCTCAATCTTTCCCAGCATCAGAGTCTTTTCAAATGAGTCAGCTCTTTGCATCAGGTGGCCAAAGTATTGGAGTTTCAGCTTCAACATCAGTCCTTCCAATGAACACCCAGGACTGATCTCTTTTAGGATGGACTGGTTGCATCTCCTTGCAGTCCAAGGGACTCTCAAGAGTCTTCTCCAACACCACAGTTCAAAAGCATCAATTCTTTGGCGCTCAGCTTTCTTTATAGTCCAACTCTCACAACCATACATGACCACTGGAAAAACCATAGTCTTGACTGGACGGACCTTTTTTGGCAAAGTAATGTCTCTGCTTAAAAGTAATATTATTGGACTGTTTAATGACAGAAATATTCTTAAAATATTAAATGGGAAAATCAGATTAGAACTGTATATAGAACAATTTATAGAAAAACAGTAAATTCTGGAGTTTAAATATCAAAGCTGTATCTTCTTAAATGCAGAGATATTTTAAAATACTTTCAAACATTAAGTTGTATTATTCCCAATATTAGTACTTCTCAAGAAAGTTTCAAGGGGAAACTGGAACAGAAATATAACATCTTACTGGAGCGCCATTTGACATGGAAATCTCAAAATAGATTGTGTGGATCAAAGTGTTGGAGTTTTCAAAGAACAGTGTTGGAATTTTTAGACAAGAATAAGTTTTAACCAAGATACCAATAAAATGCCTCTTCTTACCCAATTTTTCCATTTCTCTGTTTGCAAAGGCTTCCCAGCAAATCCCAATAACATTACATTTAGAGCATTAAATGGTTGATTCTCTCTCCTGCTCCTTGAATTCCAGCTTCTTGTCTTATGATCATACCTCCCTTTCCCTCACTGCCATTCCACAGGAGACGAGAGATTCCTTGGAGAATATGAGTGGCCTCCAAGGCAAAATCAATAGATACCAACAATCGGGGGTTTCCAAAAGCAAAACATTGCCTTTGTACAATTATCAAAACTCATCAAGCTTCCTGGTCACTTTTTAGAGCCTGTCCATCAAATGTAAACACACAGCCAAGGATCTTCAAATATTTGACAAAAGTCTTTCATACAAAAAGGCAAAGACACCCACCCTCCTCCAAAAAAAAAAAAAATGAAGAAAGGAAATAAAGACAGTATAGGAACCAGAAGCATTGAAACAACCAAATACCTGTATTATCTCCAGAGTGCTATTATATCTATGAAAATCAACATGTTTTTCTTGGAAAGAGTTTTTTTTTTAAATGTTCTTTGAAACTAAAAATATAATAGTGGAAATGAAAAAAATTTAATAGAAGAGATGGAAGATGAAGTTGAGAAAATCAGAAGATTAAATTTTTAAAAACTAAAAAGATAGCTATTAGCAGAAAGATTTTTAAGAAACTAGAGGCCAAACTCATGTGTCCTTTATCCCACTGTTAGGAAGCTTAGGAACAATGTACACAGAAAAGAAACTCAATGAAAAAAATGCAAGAATGCTGCCTAGAAATCTTCAGAGTAAATGGCTTTCCAGTGCAATGAATTAACAAAGGTTGGATGAATGAGCCAAGGTTGACACTAAGGCTCATTATAACAACATTTCAGGTCATCAAAAATAAAGAGAAGGTCTAAAAGACTTTCAGACAGGTAAAAGACATCACACTAGGAGGACTGGGGATACGAATAGCAAGAGACTGTTCAACAGCAACAGTGGAAGTTAGAAAATGATGTAATATCGCCTTCAAACCCTGAGAAGATCCTCCTCATTGCAGAATTCAATATCCAGCAAATTCTTTATCCATTTTTTTAAAAAGATGAAACACGCACACAAAAACTCCCAAGTAGTTTCTGAAATATTATCATAAATAATAATTATATTGCAGCACTCCCTAGTTGGATAAATTAACCTTTCTGAGCCTCAATGGCTTCATCTGTAAAGTGGGCATAATACTAAGACTTGTCTCAAGGACCTGCTGTATAGCACATAGAACTCTGCTCAATGTCCTGTCGTGGACTGGATGGGAGGGAAGTCTGGGGGTGAATGGATACATGTATATGTATGGCTGGGTCCCTTCACTGTTCACCTGAAACTGTTACAATGTTGTTTGCAAATTGGCTATGCCCCAATACAAAGCAAAAATTTTTTACAAAAATAAAACAGAAAAAATAATAGGACTTATCTCCTGGGATTGTTTCTAAGGTTAAAAAATGATAACAGCTATAAACCATTTACCTGGAGAAGGAAATGGCAATCCAGTACTATTGCCTGGAAAATCCCATGGACAGAGGAGCCTGGTAGGCTACAGTCCATGGGGTCGCAAAGAGTCGGACACGCCTGAGCGACTTCACTTTCACTTTATAAACCATTTAAGACACCAAATTCCGGCTGATGTACTCATTAAATGTTCCTTATGACTATTATGACTGGGGAGGGACATGCTGACAGTGGCAACCTGGGCAAAGCCCAGTCAGGCTTTTCAGTCGTGGGTAGTCCAAGCAAGATTAGAAAGTAGGACAGGAAAGAGATGAGTCATCTAGCACCAACCAAGCACTAGCTTGTGCCAGATCCTGTACTTCCCTGTACTTTCTCATGGCACCACCGGTGTCCCCATTTTACAGATGAGGAAACTGAGCTTCAGGCAGGTGATATCACCTGTGCAGACAGGAGCTAGCATAGGCAGGTTTGGAAGCCTGATTTTCTGCCTCCATGGTTCTTGTCCTAGGTTCTAGGTGGTAGGGGTCCTGGGGGCTTCCCTCCTGCCCCTCCCCACCCCTCTAGTGCCTGCTTCTCCTCCATTTAGCCTTCTGGAGCCGAGCAGGGGAACTTCTTAGGCCAAACAGAGGGCGGGAAGTTAGATCATCAGCCATCTTTAAGGGGGTAATTAGCTGACTATGAAAACAGCTTTACTCACCGCAGCAATTCGCCCCACCAGGGGAGAGGGGAAGTCCATGTTTTTATTATAAACGGAATCATAGAAGGGTTTAAGGCTTAGCTGTGTTTGGTTTGGTTAGGTTTTCTAAAGGCCTGAGGTGGAACTTGGCATCTACTAAGCCAGCCTAGAAGAAAGGAAGTTTATTTTCTGGGTCAGATGAAAAGACTTTGGGTTTCTTGATTTGTATTTTCATGGAAAAGGAGCAACTTGCTGCCTTTGCTGAATCGCCCAGACCCTCAGGTCTTCTGCTGTTTTTCCAGGTCAGTGTTGGGGAGGCAGAGGCAGGTCAGGCAGTCTAAGGAGAGAGAGAGAGAGGGGGGGGGGTACCTCCAGGGTGATGGGAGAGGGGCTGCCAGAGGGCCGCCTGAGGGTCTAGGGATCCAGTGGGAACCAGGTGGAATTCAAGGGAAGTGCTTCAGAGGCCACTTATTGCTTGTAGGACCTTGACCAAGTTAATTAACCTCTCTGAGTCCAGTTTTCACATCTGTATAGCTGGAGGGATAGCCAGGGCTTGTTCAGTGGACCAGTCAGCCAGCATAGTGTCGTGGCATAGGGTATGGACTGTTCGGCTTTGAACCCTAGCCCTGGACCTTATTTGCTGTGTGAGCAAGTGATGTAAGCCCTCACTTTCTCATCTGTAAAATGGGAATGATTTTATTAGGATTGTTAGAGGGTCAAATGGAAAAAGGTCTCAAAGCCTGGCACATAGGTACTTAAGAAACACCAGCAGTTTTATATGATTATTGATAGCATTGTTAATGTGGCCTGTCTGGTTTCTGTACAGGGAGTAGTGGCGAATAAAGTTGACTTTAGGGTCATTGTGTGGGAAGATTTAAAAGTCAAGCTAAGAAATTTGGATTCAAGGAATCAATCAACTTTTGAGTGAAAAGTCCTAAGATGCCATTTTATTCAATCTGCCCAAGTGTGTGTGTGTGTGTGTGCACGTGCTCACGCATTCATGTGCTCAGTCATGTCTGACTCTATTACCCCATGGGCTGTAGCTTGCTAGGCTCCCCTGTCCCTGCGATTTTTCCAGGCAAGAATACTGGAGCGGGTTGCCATTTCCCCCTCCAGGGGATCTTCCTGACCCAGGGATCAAACCCAGGTCTCTCGCATCCCCTGTGTTGGTAGGTAGATTCTTTAGGACTGAGCCACCCTCAACCCATTCAAGTAACAGAAGGAAAATCAGGGGCTCGGGAAAAGAATGTAGCCAATTCAAAGTCCTGCCATGGCTGAAGTGTAACCAGGAAGAACTCTTGGATGGTAAGTCAACAGACTATCAGTGAGAAGATTTCCCTTCTAGAAATATCCCAGATTATATCATTGATGGTGCTAAGAATCCTTCCCAAAGGACCTTAAAAGACAACTTTCATATTCACAGGCAAACACCTTAAGCTTATGAAGAACTATTCACACTTTAGTATAAATTAGTTTACTTCAGTATGGTAGCTAGCTGAGAGCAGGGACTGCTGGGTAGGTCAAGGGGCAGATAAACTTGTGATTCAGGGTAAAGAAGAATCTGGAGCTCTTCTAAGTCTCCAGTGTGGCTGGGGGTAGAGCTAGGGAGCCATATGAGCCTGAAGACCACACCATCCCACTTCCCAGGAACATCAAATATATACCTCTCTACAGAGCCATGGTTTTATAATTTGGAACCTACTCAGTTTCGGGCAGAGATTCCTCATCCTTCCTGACCACTCAGAACCAAAAAATGCTCAAAAAGCTTGGCCAGTGGTATCTTAACCTCAGGGGCCCATTTACAAATAGACCCAGTGCATTGGGTTCAACCATATCCCCAACCCACAATATCTCTGGGTTACAGTATTATTACATTCATTTTTTTCAGATCTGCCTCCAACAAGAACCAGAAAGGACTTCGGGCAATTTATAAGGACACGCTAAATCAAACAAGATGCTCTCCCTACCACTTCCCCTGCCCCGCTGCACCTCTGGCACCTTTAAGGAACAAAGGAAGGAACAGGATCAAGGGTATGGTAGAATGTTCAATTAGAACTCAGGCTACAGAGTGCGGTGCATCAATTCATTTAGCTTGTTTAACAGTGGGCTGCATCTGACTGCATCCAGGGGTTGATTTTGGCCCTTCTGGAAGCTTAGATAGAATCTGCTTCTTTAATTCTCTAAACATCATCATTGTTATTCCTACTAATAAAGAAGCAAGGAGACAGGTTCTATCTGTTCCCTCAATCAATTCAACAATGATCATAGAATCTTCTCCCATCCCCTTGAGGGGGCTGCCTCCGAGTGGGGTCTTTTTTTGGATTGTTAGTTTATCCATTTAGTGCATATTTATAAGATGCTTGGGACTTCCCAGGTAGCTCAGTGGATAAAGAATCTGCATGCAATGCAGGAGACACAGGAGGCCTGGGTTCTATCCTTGGGTTGGGAAGATCCCCTGGAGGAGGGCATGACAACCCACTAAAGCATTTTTGCCTGCTGAATCCCATGGACAGAGGAGCCTGGGCGGCTATAGTCCATGGGGTCACAAAAAGTTGGACATGACTGAATCGATTGAGCAGGCATGCACATGTAAGATGCCTACTGTGTGCCAACGCTCTTCCGGACTTTGGGGATGCAAGGGTTAACCAAACAGTCTCAGGTCTTCCCCTCATAGAACTTGCCATTGGGTGTGTGCTTCAGCACATTTATCTATTAAAATTCAAAATACTGAGGAGTTCTCTGGGACCCTGCCCTCTCTGAATGCTACAAAGACACTTTGGAGAGGTGAATGGATCATTCAGGGTCCAGCCAGGAAGACAAGTGCTCCTCAAGTGTTTTCAGCAGAGCGGGGTGAATATAGGGAATTGATTACAGTTAGAGGAAGAGGTGAGATGCCTCTGGAGGTGGGGGAAAAGCCTTGAGGTGACTCAGATGGAGACCAGGAACAGCTGGATGTAGCTCCCATTCTCATTCTTCCAGGCTAGAGGGATCAAGGGCAGAAGCTGTGTTTCCTGAGCCACTGGAACCAGGAGGTCACCCAGTGGAAGCTGCAGCCATGCCGGGCTGTCTGGAGGGAGCCTGCTGAGTCACAGAGAAGATGCAGTTTCTCCTGAAAGTCCCCTGAGGCAGAGAGAGAGTGCTGTGGGTGAAATATGCTAGCTTTTCCCTCCCCCCACCCCCCAGGCTCCTGCCAGGACCTCCTAGCAGCTAACTGACTCCTTGGACTTTTGCAGGAGTCTGAGACCACAGGCAGCCTGGAGGGCTGGGCCTCCCCACACCCCATTATGGAGCAGAGCAGAGGAAGGGTGGATGATACCCGTGTTTACAAACCTGGCCCCTGGCCACAGAAAGAACATTTTATATGAGAGCCCAGGACATAAACTTACCTTTCCTTGGTGACTCAGCTGGTAAAGAATCTGCCTGCAAAGAGACCCAGGTTCAATCCCTAGGTCAGAAAATTCCCCTTGAGAAGGGAATGGCTACCCACTCCAGTATTCTTGCCTGGAGAATCCCATGGACAGAGGAGCCTGGCAGGCTACAGTCCATGGGGTCGCAAAGAGTTGGACATGACTGAGCAACTAACCCTTTCACTTTTCAAGGTCAGGGTAATAACAGAATTCAGTGCCACTTTCTCCTGGAACGTCCTTATAATCCCCATCACCACCATTACATTGTTATCTGCTACCACCAGAGATACAGAGCCTTTGACTGGTAGGACCCTTCTGCAACTTTGAGTTATCTGTGTATACATGTTTACCCAAAGAGATTCTATTTTGGGGCCATTTAATAGGTGAGAAAACTGAGTCTCAGAGAAAGCTTCACTTGCCCAAAGTCATGTAGTGAGCAAGAGGCAGGACCAGAATTTGAACTGAAATCTGTTTGACTCTTAAGTCCTGTGTCCTGACCCTGGGGCTCTGACTCACTGAGGCTCCTGGGAGCAGTGAGCTCTGGAGCTAAGCCTGTCTCAGGGCATGGGGAATCCTTGGGCAAAAGGGACAGCTCTGATGAGGCCTTGGAGGAGAAGCCTCCTCTGGGCCCCTTCTTTCCCATCCACCCACACACACCAAGCAGCATCTGAATGTCAGGGACCTGCCAAAGGCATGGAGAACAGGCCAGCAGTTTGTTGGCAAGACCTTGACCCTGTTACCCAGAGGGTTGGAGCCAGTGACTCAAAGGGCAATGCATGCTTGTTTCAAGATATGTAGTGTGTGTCCCAGAGCCATGAAATCGTTCCCACACACTCCAGCTCTGCCCAGTAGGTACCGGATGGAGCTAGCCCCACCTGGGACTTTCCTGACTGGTCCTGCTTGTGGGGGTCTCTAGCTGTTGAGGCTGCCTGGTGCCTACAAGGTGCCTGGCACTGGTGAGCTGAGAAGACCCCTGGCCCTGCCTTTGGAGCTTTGGGTGAACACATAGGTCTATATATCGATCAAATTGGAGTGGAGGCAGAGAGCATCCAGCCACAGCTGGTCAGACACTTCTCTCTGATCCTACATGGCAGTCTCCAGTCATTCCTGGATGCTGGGTATAAGTTATGTCTTCTTGAGGAGGTCAGATTGTCAAAAGGACAAAAGACGGGGAGTCAGAGAGGGGCACTGGGGTGATTGGGCGACTCAGGACCATGTCACCGAGTTTCTGATGTGGCTTTCACACTGTCCTAGCCAGGCCTCCGTATGTTACAGTGTTGGTGGCCTGGGATTCTGGCTTTATCACTGCCTAATCTCAGTTTAATTGCTGTGGTCAATTTACCCTACACTTAATAACCCACAGCTTGGTATATTGTTTAATATGGTTGACACACACTTTGCTTTAAATGTCAGCACTGACTGGGCCTGGGGACTTGGCAGGCTCCCTGGGAGAGATGGCAGAGGAGCAGCGTCATCTGCTAGGCGTCTGGGATGCTGGTATGTTGGCTGCAACTTCTCTTGGCTTGGAGGCTCAGCCACTGCCCAGCGCTGAGCTGTTGGATGGCAGTTGCCCTTTCCAGCCTGTATCTGAGGTCCACCCAGCCCTGATTTGCTTTCCTCTTTCTTGCTCTGTCCCACCTAGGGGGTCTATGGTGAAGTGGGTGTCTGGTAGGCAGCCAGCTTCAACTTGGAAAGTGTGTTGCCCCCAGACACAAGCGGGAGTCCTACCGCCCCTGTGCTATGAGCGGGCTGGTTCTGGTCGTGTGTTTGTGACCAAGACCCCGGAGAGTGGGAGGCGGCTGTTGGGTAAATATCACACTCTGGTTGAAGGATTACAAGCAACATCAATGACGGTTATGCCAAGATGGCTCTGCCCATTACTCTCCTGTGGTTGGACTCAACCTGCAAATTGGATATATTTTTGCTCCCCACAACTTCCATTCCTTCTGCTGCTTCTTCTTTAATTAATTTTTGGCTGTGCTGGTCTTCACTGCTGTGTGCAGACTTTCTCTAGTTGCAATGAGCAGGGGCTACTCTCTAGTTGCTGTGTCTGAGCTTTTCATTGAGGTGGTTTCTTTTGCAGAGTGCTTGGGCTCAGTAGTTGTGGTGCCCATGGGCTTAGTTGCTTCATGGAATGTGAGATCTTCCTGACCCAGAGATTGAACCCATGTCCCCTGCATTGGCAGGCAGATTCTTATTCACTGGACCACCAGTGAAGTCCCATTCCTTCTGTTCCTAATGGACTAAGTTAGGATGGACTAAAGCTGACGGAACTCATGTGATGACCTCCTAGTCCATTTAGCCCCCACTCCCCAGTGCAAATTTCTATGGAAACTGTACTTTCATCCATAGGCCATAGGCGCCCAGAAGTGTTGTTTGCCCTGGGTGTTCCTGCTTTGTTTGGCAGGACACCTGACCCAAGCTGAACCAATCAGCTTCTCTCCTGGAGAAATTCAGGGTGATGAGACAGCACAGTGGTGTCTGAAGGTTTCTAAAATGGTAACTCAAAGGCCTGGGAGCCATGGGGCAGCAATATTTTACCTCTGGCCCAGATTTCAGAGGAAGAGAATGAAGTATATTGAGACACAGATAATCCTCCAGACATCTCTCCAGCTCTGGTCCCAAAGGAACAGTGTTTTCCTGCCTTTGGCTTCCCTGAGACACCCAAAGCCTTGTGATAAGTGCCTCCCTTTTGGCTGAAGCATCTTGGGTTGGGTTTGTCATTTTCAACCAAGAGCTCTACCTAAAACAATCCAGTGAGTGCTAGACACAGAATTGGCCAGGTAAAAGGCTCACCTGTTATTATTAAGTTGTATTTGGGGTATGGTTTTGGCAGGAACATAAACTTCTTGGGAGGGAGTCTGATGAGGATCACAGTGGTTTTGGGTGCAGGAGATTTGTCTCTAGGGCTGGCATGTCTCCTGTTCTCCTCACCTTGGTTTTCTCCTTCTGTCCTTAACATGGAGGGTGCAGCTGGAATCTAGGGTTTGTGCCCCAGACTCAGCCAGGGTCATTTGCTCCAATCTTGGGTCTGGCCCCACTATTAAGGGGTGATCAGCCCCTTCCCACGACTGTTTGGGAAAGTCATGCTCACCTGGGAGTACTTGACAGCCAATTTGAGAACATCTTCTCTACAGGCGTTTCCTTTGGGGTTTAGCTCTGGGGAACACCTCTGGGATGCTGTCAACCTGATCCCCTTCACCTGAGACAGCCTATTGTTCAGGTGTTCAGGTAGGCACAGTGTCTAGGCCCATCATACTTAGGGGTGCACAAAAAGGTCTTAATGTTAGTTTCTTTTTTAAATCAGAGGAGAAAATGGAAAATAGTGGTATTAAAAAATAATAATGACTTCAGCCTCAATTCATCTTTATACCAACATCATTGTAAAATATTTGTGTGTGTTTAGTGGCTCAGTCGTGTCCATCTTTTTGCGACCCCCATGGACTGTAGCCCACCAGTCTCCTCTATCTATGGGATTTTCCAGGTAAGAATACTGGAGTGGGTTGTTATTTCCTCTTCCAGGGGATCTTCCCAACCCAGGGATTGAACCTATGTCTCCTACATTGCAGGTGGATTCTTTACCTGATGGGCCATCAGGAAAGCCCCATTGTTAAGTGTGTGTGTGTGTGTTTTCCATGGAGGAAGGGGCTCACAAGGGCAAGAATGTCTGAAGCCCAACAACAGCATCATGTCGTGGCCCTGTTCACGCCCCCTCACCCGCACTCCTAAGCATGTGTAGAGGTTCCAGCTTCCTGAGTTCTCAGGTAGAGCCTACCACCAAAGTGAGTAGATGCTCCCTGGATTGTTTGCAGGGAGCGTTCTACAGGGAGGGCAGTGATCCCAAGTGTCTCTGCTGCTCTGGTTCAATTTCCCAGTCTTGCCTGCTCTATACAGCTAGGCAGTGGGAAAGATCAGCTTCTTTGAGTCCTTACTTTTCCCACCTGAACTGAGCTCCAAGTTTAGCCAAGCAGAAACCTGAGCCCAAGGCAGCATTGCCTGAAGACTCTGCATTCTTAACCTGGAGGGACAATCACCTCAAAAGTAAAAACATTGGCCCTTGCAGACAATCAGGAACTTGAACTCTGCCCTGGCCTCTTGCAGGAAGGAACCAGGCGGCATCCACTCCTTCCTCCAAACCACAGAACATCATGAGAGCTACCAAATGTCATGCTCATCTCGTGTGTTATCTCACTGAGTTACCCCAGCAGCCCTAAAAGGAGACTGCTACTCTTATTAGCCGCATTTTACAGACATGGAAACTCAGAGAGGCTCATGGAGACTAAGAAGCTTGGCTAAGTTCAGAAAGCTAGTAAAGTGGCAAGGTCAGGATTTGAATTCCGAGCTGCATGACCATAGAGCTAACACTTCCTTTATCCCCTACCCGCCGCCCCCAGCCAGGGGGCTGGCCTCCTAGGTGGGAGGTCATGTTCCCCAAGGAAGAAGCATGGTATCAAGAGATGTTTCCAGATGAGGCACAGATAGGGTGTCCTGGCAACACACAGGAGACCTTAGAGTGGTACACAGAATGAACATTTTCTTTGTATTCCATAGACATATGGGCACTTAAGCAAACATATATATTTGATACATCTAAATTACAATTTCCTGTATATTCCTCCTAGAGAAGGTATGTAAGTTTTTCCAAGTGAGAAGATTTAAAGAAAAATATTTAGCAAATCATGGTACTGATGACACATGGAAAAAAAATTGAACAAAAAATAGTAAATATTGGTATATGGGGACTTCCCTGGTGGTCCAGTGATTTCAATATAGGGCCTCCAATGCCAGGAGTGTGGGTTTGATACCTGGCTGGGGAGCACCTCTTGTGGCCAAAAAAACAAAACATAAAACAGAAACAATATGGTAACAAATTCAATAAAGACTTTAAAAATGGTTAACATTAAAAAAAAAAAAAAGCAACACACATATTTGGTATGTGGGAAAGACCTATAGGTCCTACAATGGGGTTTAGTCATCTTGTGAGTGTCCTTGAGTGTTTCTTCAGTTCTCTGAGACTCAGTTTCCCCATCTTTAAAATGGGATTGGCCCCAAAGGATTGTTTAAAGATACAAAGTAGATGACACTTGTGTCTACTTTGATGAGGCATGCGAGATCTTAGCTACCTGAGCAGGGATCAAACCCCCCGGGACACACAGTGGATGGGTCGCCAAGCTCCGTGTAGTGTCTGTGGGCAGAGAGCCCCTTGGTCAAGTGCTCTTTTGGCTGTGAGCTCTCAGGCAGGGAGCCTGAGAGGCATTTTTGAACAGGCCAGGGGGAGGTTGGGCTTGGAATTTGGGTTTTCCGTGCTTAATTCTATTTGGATTCATCCCAGATCTCTGGTCCTCCCAAGCAACATTCTATAAATCTGCTAAATTGAACACGAGCCTTAATTGCCGAAATTACCTGTAACATTAGCTTCTTTCACAGCTGTGCCCTCTCCTGGGGCTTGTGCCAGTTCTCCGGGGGTGACTGGATCTGAGAGGGCTCAGCCCTAATGCGTCAGGCTGTCGGTGGGCCTGAGCGCCCAGCCTAGGACCCTGGAGTGGCCCTAGGAACTCTGCCTGTGGTCTTCCGAGGACAGCCCTGGGATCTCAACACAGCCGGGCTAGCCTCTCCCCTCAAGAAGCCTACTCTGATTAAAGATGGGGGAGAAGTCTCTCATTTTCCTGGAATCACCTCAGATCCCGGAGGTCAGAGCCCATGTCCAGTGTTCCTGTTATGAGTCAACCACAGAATTCGTGGTGCTCAACCAGTGGGCATCACTGAGAGTTTATAGTAACCAGAGGGGACAGGAAGCGTGAAAGAACTCTGGGGAGGTAGGTATTAGGCTCTGTGTCTTTGCCTCAGACATCTTCAATTTCATTGAATAATGTGAGACAATAAAAATGGCCAAAAGAAAGGAAGAGAGAAAAGATAACTCAGACTCACTAGTTTTCAGGGAAATTCAAATTCAAATTTAAATCACATATATTTGTTCACTTATCACAGTGCAAATAATTTACATTTTAATAATTTCAGAGTTGCATAATGTGGGGGAAATTGACTTCTTTTTTTATTCAAGTAAGAGTGTAACTTGGTTGAGGAAATTTGGCTGGATTTACTAAAATTAAAAATGTGCGTGGCCCTGTTCCTTGACCCAGCAATTCTACTTCTAGGGATCTATCTACCTTAGGAAAGTATTTGTACTTTGCACAAAGATGTTCATTGTGGCACTGTTTGGTAGGCAATTGGAAACAACCTAAATGTCCATCCAAAGGCAATGGTGAAATGATGCTCTGTGGCAGTCATCACCTCCCTGGGATTTCCTTCATGTCCTTCGTCCCCTCTGGTCAGCAGGACTTCTCAGTGATGGCCGTAGCATAGAACTCAATGTATAAATTTAGAAAATTCTCCAAGACTTTCTTTGGTGAAAAAAAAAAAGATGCAGTAATATCCAAACAGTATGAAATAAACTGTGTAAAAGCAACATTTCACCAACAAACAAACCTGTAGAACTGACCCAAAGCAATACCATGTATTTCTAGAGATGCATAAAAATTTATAGAAAAAGATCTGAAAGGAAATCCACCAAACAAATGATAGTAGTCACCTCTGGTCGGGGGCATGGGACTTGGGGAGGTGGTTAAGGAGATCCCCAGCTTTATATCCACTGTTTGAAAATAATTTTTACAAGTGAATGTATTCATGTACTATTTATATAATAAAAGTAAATGTATTGATGGGATTGGCTGAAGGATACACTGTGTGTGCACCCCCAAGGCACAGATGTCCAGTTACAACACAGTAGATGGTTAGAGACATAAGAGAGACAGAAGTCCTTGCTATGTGACTATTCACTGTTGGATAACCCTATGCTGCTGCTGCTAAGTCGCTTCAGTCGTGTCTGACTCTGTGCGACCCCATAGACGGCATACCACCAGGCTCCTCTGTCCCTGGGATTCTCCAGGCAAGAACACTGGAGTGGGTTGCCATTTCCTTCTCCAATGCATGAAAGTGGAAAGTGAAAGTGAAGTCGCTCAGTCGTGTCCGACTCTTAGCAACCCCATGGACTGTAGCCTACCAGGCTCCTCCATCCATAGGATTTTCCAGGCAAGAGTACTGGAGTGGGGTGCCATTGCCTTCTCCAAACCCTATGCATAACGTTATGCTATACACATCTTAACACACACGACTAAATACAACTTAAATTAACTGTAAATGGAAATCAACAGTTGTGTAAAAGACACAGGGTTTCAAGAAGCAGGTGAAAGTGAACTTGGAGAACTTCTTGAAGTTACTCTCAAAGCCAGTGTTCAAGGGGGATATGGCAGCAGAAGAGGAGGGATTGGCAAAAGAAAAAGGAAAATAAACAGGGATGATGACATGTTAAGGGCTTTGCAAGAGGAGGTGAATATCATGGTGTTGACTGTGTCTTGAGAAAATAAATGAAATCCTCTGATGTGTTCAAACGACAACCTTTTAAAATAATTGTGCTGTCAAGGTCAAATAAGGAGATTGACTTGTACGATTTTATAGGATCTTTAAGAATATGAATTTGCTAGTTCTCAAAATTAATGCACAGTTGTAATTATAGCCT
Source organism: Bos javanicus (assembly GCF_032452875.1). Taxonomy (NCBI): domain Eukaryota; kingdom Metazoa; phylum Chordata; class Mammalia; order Artiodactyla; family Bovidae; genus Bos; species Bos javanicus. The sequence goes on from NC_083885.1 coordinate 22,929,316, forward strand.
AGATGTGGTTAAACATCAGATAAATGCACTGGAAATAATTCTTCTTCCATTTTTCTTGAGATAAATTATAAACCAAACCCTTTTATGTCTTTAACACATGACTTTGTGATTTAAAAAAAAATAGATATTTTAATTTTGTGTCTTTAGTTGTGTTTCTGATTGTGAATGGAGTTGCTTTTGGCACTTTTTTTTTTCTTGATGTTTCAGAGTGTCTAACCCTGTCTGAGGAAGAAGTGGAAGGGAACTTACCTTGAGGAAGTGAAATGTGAAGAGGAGAAGTTTGCCCAGTGGACAAGACAGGAGAAAGACATGCTTGGCAGAAGGCACCGCACGTGCAAAGCCACTGAGGCGTGAACGAATGAGGTGCACTTGCGGGACAGAAGGTGATGTTGCAGGATCACTGAGTAGAGATGAAAAACCGCAGGGAAAGGATATGTGGAAATCAGCTGGAGATAGACCATGGAAGATCAGGGGCCGTGCGAGAGGTTCAGATCTCATCCTTTGGGCAACAGGAAGTGTTTTCAGGAGGGGTGTGATATGCTCTGATTCAGCTTCTGGATGTGTCACTCCGGGAGGCACAGAGCAGCCTTGTGCTCCAGTCTAGACTTCTCCAGTGGTGATGCAGCCACGCTCGTGGCTCTCACCCCGTGTAAGGTGAGCAATAACTCACTTGATCCTCTCCACCATCCTGAGAGGAACGGAGAAGTTAAGGATTTGGCCGAGGTCACACAGTGGGGAAACTGCAAGAGTTGGATTCTGGACTTGAGCGTGTGCTCTTAACCTGTTCGCTCAATCTGCCCACCAGGTAGGCAGGGCTCTTCTATGTACGTTTTCACGGTGTAAATGGACTTACTTCTGGATTTAGACATATTCGTTCAAAAGGACAGCACTCACTGTTATAAATGAAAAAGCTATTTTCTGTTACACATTATATACATATTTGTTTGTTAAAATAGAGCTTTTGCTCCTGTTGGGGTCTAATGAGACATGAACGTGTAAATTAAGGCAGGGGCCATAGCCAGAAAAAGAGGGGACCCACAGGAACACATTTAAGAGGTTTTGGCAACAGGGCCATGTACTAAGTAGCTGGAATGGGGTGAGGGGCCACTTTGACATGCCTGAGGTCTGGGTGACTAGTGATGACATTAGCTACCTGGGGGTATGAAGATTACAAGTTATCCTGGGTATATTAAAATCCTAAATAAAGTGCTTGGGCATCGGAGATAGTGGGATGGGATGGGGCAGAAGACCTGCTTCCTAGTAGGGCTTCCTGGATGTGTCGGGAAGGGCTCTGGCTCAGGACCCTGGGTCCTCAGACCAAGGCTGTGAAATTAACATCACAGGGAAATGGAAATTCTCAGTAAGGGAGGCCAAGGGCTGAGGGCAGGCGGGGCAGACGGCTCTGCCTGAGACCAAGTGCACGGTCCCAGCATGGCTTGTAACCAGAGCTCTGGAAGAACATTAGGAACGTGACATCAGGATGGCATTCGCAGCCTCGCTCCGACAGGTGGGTGGAGCATTGATGACTTGAATGGTTTCAGCTGGGGCTGAGGGGTGAGCCAGGGTAACCAGAGTCCCTGCTCCTCTCCCAGGGCACCTGGCCCTTTCCCATTTCCCTCTTGGCTCTCCCCGCTCCAAGTAAAGCAAGGCCTTGCTCGCCTCCTGTTGTCCTTTGTTTCTGTGGCGGAAAATTTGAAAGCCCAGCATATTGGGTTTCTCTTTAGCACACCGATAAGGCAGAGGAAACATCTGTGGTTTGAGACGAAATGTGTGAAAATGGGGGTGGGGGGGCGGGGGTGGGGACAGCAGTTTTCTGTCTTAGAGAATGTTTTATCTCCTTGCTAGACACCTCCTTTATTAAAATGAAATTTATAGGTTGAAACGTGAACACGAACATCGAGGAGACAGAAGGTTTAGATCCAACAGGAGGGAATTCAAAATACATAAAAAAGGAAATCCCGAAAAGTCACACTTCCAGAAGCAAATGCAGACACATTCGCTTCGGTTTCCTAGACTTTCTCCGCTATCCAGCTCAAAGAGCTCTACCACCTGTGATCCACGCCTTAGATTTATTATCAGTTTCCAGGGACCAGCCCAACAGCTTCAGTGCCAGTATTTTCATAAATCAAGCATTGAAAGCAGTTCAGTTGAGAAACTGATAGAAAAGGCCTGGACCCCAGAGGCATTGAGCTCTCAAGTTCCCAAGTCTTGCCATTCGCCCTTCTGCACAATCCCAAAGACAGAAGATCTGGGAGAAGACAGGACTTGGTGTTGTGTGGAGTTAGTCCAGGAGTCAGAGACAGCTGCGTTCTGCAGCATCCTTCCCACTCCCCCACCTCCCTACTTGCTGTGGACTAGACTGTGGGATCAGGTTGATTCCAAGCATGGGGACCCCCAGTTGTGCCAGGCTGTTGGGTAGGAACAGGAGCCTCCAGCTTCAAGAGGGAAATACCCTGCTTCGAAATAGCTACCGCACACTCTGTAAGTGGGCCATTTGTTGTTGTTTGATATGTTAGAAGTTTCATCAAACCTCTGGGCATATTTATACAATTAGAGCGGCAAGCGAAAGAAAACAGCGCAGTGACAAATTGGGCTCGCGCACTCTGATTAACTTGTTAAACTAAATGGATTGCGGAGGAAACGTGCCCTGTTTGAATTTATGAAATTGCTTCTCATCAGGATAGAAGTCTGCTGAGCCATTAGGGGCACAGGCAGCTGGTACGCACTTTGGCCAGAATTCAACGCAGGTCCAGAAGGAAAGGGGAACCATCCCTGACTTCAAACCCAATGACAGATCTTCGCTGTGACCAGGCAGGGCTGCTTTGTCCGAAGCCTAGACAATCTTGTCAAGTCCCGCTGATCCAGAACCCAGGCAGCCAGATGATTCCTGCCATCCAGTGTTCTTTGGGCTCTTGGTTTTTTATGAGCATGATGACAGGTAGAAAAACAAGAGGGTGAGGAGTTTTAGGTTAAAAACCCTAGAGATCCAGTTTGTATCTCCTATGTCTTCAGCCATTGTGGGTGGACCCCGGGCCTTGAAGAGTCTGTCCAACCCTAACAAATAGAAGCCAACATTTATCACTACTGACTCTGTGCTGGAAGAAAGGCTCAATGCTTTTGAGTCAATTATCTTATTAAAGACTCATGATGACTCTACAGCAAAGGTGCTAGTATTATTCCTGTTTTCCAAATGAGGTCAAGGCAAGGTCCGTGGTGGGTCACCGTGACACGGACGAAGAGCAGGGCTGGGACTTGAACCTGGTGAGTCTGTGTTTTGAGCCTGTGATGTTCATTTCATACTGTTGTCTGCATCAAGGCTGTGGGAATCCCCAGGCCTTTCAAAGACCCTATAGAGTCTGAAACAGCCTTTGGACACCTCAAAGAGTTTGAGCCTACTTGCAAATTATTTATAAAATACAAATAGCACAATGTTTGCAAATTGGTATGCACAGAGAATATCTCCCAACCTAGAAAACTGGATTAATCTATTTATCTTATGCCTCGACCATTCTGATGCTCAAGGGGAAAAGGGAATGTATAGCATGTCAACTCCACCTGTAATAGTAGTAGCTGATAATAATCAGTCAGTTCGGTTCAGTCACTGAGTTGTGACTGACTCTTTGTGACCTCACGGACAGCAGCACACCAGGCTTCTCTGTCCATCACCAACTCCCAGAGCTTGCTCGAAGTCATGTCCATCGAGTCAGTGATGCCATCCAACCTTCTCATTCTCTGTTGTCCCCTTCTCCTCCTGCCTTCAATCTATAGTAGTAATAGCTAATCTTATTAATATAATACCTCTATCAACAATAATCGGAGAAGGCAATGGCACCCCACTCCAGTACTCTTGCTTGGAAAATCCCATGGACGGAGGAGCCTGGTAGGCTGCAATCCACGGGGTCGCTAAGAGTCGGACACAACTGAGCGACTTCACTTTCACTTTTCACTTTCATGCATTGGAGAAGGAAATGGCAGCCCACTCCAGTGTTCTTGCCTGGAGAATCCCAGGGACAGGGGAGCCTGGTGGGCTGCCATCTATGGGGTCGCACAGAGTCGGAAACGACTGAAGTGACTTAGCATATCAACAATAATAATCATTATTAGTAATAGCTAATCTTATTAATACAACACATGTATCAATGCCTGTGCTATGTGTCTGGCCCTGGTACTTTGTCTGTGTCAGCTCATTTAATCTTCATGTCAACCTTATGATATAGGTGCTATTTTTAAGTCTGTTTTCCAGATGAGGAAACTGAGGCACTGGAGATTAAATTAAATGCCAAAGGGACACAGGCAGTTGTCGTCTGGAGTCCACATCCTGACAACCATGGAAATGCTGGGTCCTGCCAAGGGGCCATCCCATGCACCAGGTCAAGCCCTCCCCTTTTCACTGCTGGGAGATGTTCCCCGGGGCCTGATGAAGTTTTGTCTTGCACTCCGGGAAGGTGACTCATTCTCCTTGGTTCTGGAGGAACCAGCCTCCTTTTCTAGGCAGGGACCTTGCTGCCCGCTCCTTTTTTGTTGCTGGGTGAGCTGGGGCAGTGGATGTGGTTTCTCAGACGCTGCCCAGCCCCAGAAAGATGTGGCTCTTCACCTTCTACCCACTTTGGAGCATGGCAGGAGTACCTGACCCGGACAGTATGTAGAACTAGAAGAACAGGAATCTGCTTAATGGGACATGGAATGATACTTGTCCATTGGGACTGTGAACACCAGTATGGGCTGGGGTTAGTGCCCTGGAAGGCACAGAGGATGGCAAGAGCCACATCATTTTCTTGGAAAGTGGCAGGCCCAGTCCTGCCCGGATTGAAACAGATGTGTATGCATTGTCGAAGGTGGAGCCCAACTTTTCCAAGAGTCTTCTGAAAGAAAGGTGACTCATCTTTTTTTAAAGGATATAAAGGCAATGCTCTTGGAGGTCATCCTTGGCCACTGGCAATCTAGGATGTTGGCAGGTCACTCATTCATTCATTCCTTCATTCAACAAGTCTCCAGCAGCGACTTAATGATGTACAGGGGACACTGCAGTGAAGAGAACCAAGTCCTTCGGCGTGAATGACCTACACTAAGGGGAAAGCCTGCAGTTGTATTATCGTGTGTGTGTGTGTGTGTGTGTTAGTTGCTCAATCGTGTCCAGCTCTTTGCGACCCATATACTGTAGCACACCAGGCTCCTCTATCCATGGGATTCTTCAGGCAAGAATACTGGAGTGAGTTGTTATTGTTGTTCAGTTGCCCTGTCATGTCTGACTCTTGGCGACCCCATGGACTGCAGCACACTAGGCCTCTGTCCCTCACCATCTCCGGAAGTTTGTGTAAGTTCATGTCCATTGCATCAGTGATGCCATCCAGCCATCTCGTCCTCTGACACCCTCTTCCCCTCCTGCCCTCAATCTTTCCCGGCATCAGGGACTTTTCCAATGAGTCAGCTGTTCCCATCAGATGACCAAAATACTGGAATTTCAACTTCAGCATCAATCCTTCCAACTGAAGTGGTTAGCCATTCCTTCCTGACCCAGGGATGGAACTCAGGTCTCCTGCATTGCAGGCAGATTCTTTACTGTCTGAGCCACCAGGGAAGCCCTATTATCACATGCATAAATGCAAATTTGTTCATCAGAGATGAGAGTTACAGAGGAAAGCAATCTAGTGCTTTGGGATCCTATAGGGAAGAAAGACCTGGTCAGAAAAGTCAGGAGAAGCTTCCCCAAGGAAAAGCAACTGGCACTGAGATCTGAATCATGAGAGGAACTTGATGCACAAGAGAGAGATGGGGAAGGAAGAGCTCTCCTGGTGGAGGGAACTGCATGTGCAAAGGCCCAGTGGCAGAGGGGAGCATGGCAGATACCAGGGCCTGAAGAGGCAGGAGTGGCTGGAGTACAGAATGTGGGAGTGGCTCTGAAGGATCAGCTTCACTAGGCTGGGTTTCGCTGGCTGTGTTAAGGCCACGGAACGGGTTGGGCTTCATCAAAGAAACAAACAGAAGCTATTAAATAGTTTTAAGCATGCAAATGGATGAGTGAAAATCTCTCAGTCATGTCTGACTCTTTTCGACCCCATGGACTGTAGCCCACCCAGCTCCTCTGTCCATGGGATTCTCCAGGCAAGAATACTGGAGTGGGTTGCCATTCCCTTTTACGGGTATCTTCCCAACTCAGGGATGGAATCTGGGTCTCCTGCCTTGTAGGTAGGTTCTTTACTGTCTGAGCTACCAGGCAAACGGGGGAGGAGGGTAAACACGGCAAGAGGGCAGTGACACATCCATTTGTGTTTGGCAAAGACCACAATGACCCAAATTCATTTCTTTGTGGTAGAACTTCCAGAGGGGGCTGAGTGTTCCCAGCATGGAAGTCACAAGGGTGAGACCCTGGGTGCATGGAGCCTTGGAGAAAGCCCAAGTTGGAAAAGAATGAATTATCGAAGCAGTATTGGGAGACCACCACTTTTAAGCACAAAATGTAACAGATTGGGAATATTTAGTGTGGGGGCCCCAGGATTGCACTTAATAGCCTTTAGGGTAGCATCTTGCTTTCTTGCAGCAATAGAAGCTCATCCTAATGACCCCAGGGCTATCCAGAAAAGATAAAATTATAGTGAGTATTATTTGTTTTGGAAAATACTGTACACCATAATACACTCAGGTGTATCCCCCTACCTGAGATGATGGTTAAAATTAAAAAAAATAAATAAAAAGTCCTAAAGAAATACCTTACATGACCTCTAAAGCATTCCATCATGACCTGGCCCTTGAGCAGATAGCCAAGACTGACTGCATTGTTTGGTCAAAAAGTTCATTTGGATTTTTCTGTAAGATCTTACTTTTTGGCCAACCTAATACTATAAGCACTTTCATAGTCGTTCAGTGGGAAAGAAGCCGCCTGTCAAGCAGGAGACATGGGTTCGATCCCTGAGTCTGGAAGATCCCCTGTAGAAGGAAACAGTTGCACATTCCAGTATTCTTGCCTGGGAAATCCCATGGACAGAAGAGCCTGGTGGGCTGCAGTCCGTGGGGGTCATAAAAGACTCGGACATGACTAGGTGATTCAACAACAACAATACTACAAGCAAATCAATTAACTCATGAGATTTTTAACTAGCAGCCAGGAAGTGGAGTGCTCCTGTAACAAATGTCTGAACAGATAAAAGTGGCTCTGGCATTGAATTATGGGTGAAATCTGGAATAACTTTGAGGCACAGGAGAGAAAAAGCCTACATCATCTTAATCAGACTGTTGGTAAAAACAGACATTCAAGTCCCTTCTGGTGAGGGTTCAGAAGAGGAGAAACATACAAAGGAGAAGCCCAGGTGAAGACAGGGGCAGAGGTTGGAAAGATGCAGCCACAAGCCAAGGGATGCCGACGGCCTCCAGAGCTGGAGGAGGCAAGGAAAGGATTCTCCACTAGAGCATCTGGAGGGAGTGGAGAGCTGCCCACACCTTAATGTCAGCTTAATGATACTAATTTTAGACTCTGGCTTCCAAAACTTGAGAGCATAAACGTCTATTGTTTTTGAGCCATCAAGTTTGTGGTAATTTGTTGCAGCAGCCACGGAAGATAACTACATTCTTTTTATGTTTTTACTAACGTTAAAATTTTTTATTTATTTATTTTGGCTGCACTGGGTCTTCATTGCTGTGTGCAGGCTTTCTCTGGTTGCAGTGAGTAGAAGCTACTCCTTGTTGCAGAGCACGGGCTTCAGCTGGGTGCCCCAGCTTCAGCAGTTGTGGCACACGGGCTTAGTTGCCTGGTGGCAAGTGAGATCTTCTTGGACCAGGGATTGGCAGGCAAATTCTTAACCACTGGACCACCAGGGAAGCCCTGAGGAACTGAGGAACATTTAATTCATATTCCACAAACATCCATGATTTCATGTGGCTGGTGCCTTCTCATACTTCATAGCTCAGACCAAAAGGCACCTCTTGACTTGAGGATCCCCAGCCTCCAATATCGGAGAAGGCGATGGCACCCCACTCCAGTACTCTTGCCTGGAAAATCGCATGGACAGAGGAGCTTGGTGGGCTGCAGTCCATGGAGTCGCTAAGAGTCGAACATAACTGAGCGACTTCACTTTCACTTTTCACTTTTATGCATTGGAGAAGGAAATGGCGACCCACTCCAGTGTTCTTGCCTGGAGAATCCCATGGACAGAGGAGCCTGGTGGGGTCAGTTCATAGGGTTGCAAAGAGTCAGACACAGCTGAGTATACACACACACACCACACATACAACCTCCCTAACCAGACCAGTTATCCTGCCTGTTAACCTCCCACACACTTAAATTCTTAAGCCTAAATTTCTTCCTTAGTTTGTGTGTTGTGCTTTGTCTGCCATCCTCCCATTAGAGCATGAGCTTCAGGCAGTACCATCCTGTTTCCTCGTGTGCCCTCAGCCCCCAGCAGAAGCCTTGGGCAGAGTGAATGTTCCTGGAGGTTTGTTGAATGAATAAATGACCTTTTATGGCATCCTGGAGGCCCACTGAGTCTGCCCAGTATTCATAAGACTGGTCCTCTTGCTTGCTGTGATCAACAGGTCTTGATGTTTATTTAAATTCTTCTTTTGGATCCTTAGTCTGTCCCAAGATGTGAAGCTGTTTAATATTCATTCATTCATTCACTCATTCAATAAATATTTATTTATTCGGGCTTATGTGTGAGGCAGTCCACTGATGATTCCTAATTGGGCTATTTTTTCCCCTGTTGAATTTCAATTGAGAAAGAAAAAAGCAATTGCAGCATTTTTCAAGGCAAAACAAGCCATATAACAACCACAAACCGCAAACAACGAAACAATCTTTCATGAGGCTAATTAGTCCTAAGCCTTAAAAAAAAAAAATAATCGCCAATTCTGGAACAGTCTTTGAAGGCTTTTTGAACAGAATAGTAATCAGGAAACTTCAGCCTTCATGAGGCAAGGGCTCAGAGCAAAACAAGGCACTTCACAGAGTTGTGTACTTTCTGGAACTCTGATTTGGCTGAATTTTCTTCTGATAAGGAAATTTTAAGGACATTGATGGGCCAGGGAAGCACATTCATTGCACATACTGATGCTTTCAACAGACTTCACAATATACAACCAGTCTCATAATCAGAAGTGTTTCTTTCTGTTTAAGACCCAGAAGGGTAGCTGACATCTTTTATCAAAAAGACAGACAATTCTTGTCCCCTGACAATTCCAGATTATGGATCCCAGGAGGCTCTCCTTACACTGGTATTTTATCACTGGAATCAGAGCGACTGCTGTTTATTTTCTGAACCTTCACGTAGTTTTCAAGGTGTTGCCAGCAGGGCCTGGGCTGACAGTGACACGTGTTATTGTCACATTGCTAGATCTGAAAGAAAACACCAGATAAATAAATATCAGTGTTTCCTTGGATCTCTTTTTGCTATCATGGCACCGGAGGCACTGGCATTTGTTAATTCACATATCTCCCCTGTTTGGTGAGGCAATGTTTCCTTTCATCTGCTGGAGTGGGGGAGGAAGGGGGTGGTGTGGGCTGGCAGCCTGGCATGGGACCTGGACGAGCTGCCATTCGATCTGGGTGAGGGGGAGAGGGTGGAGATGGCCTCTGAATACAGTTCCGCCCATGGAGCGGGGTGGAGCCTGGCTGCAGGACTGTCTTCTCAGGCCTCTCTCATGTGGGTAGGTTACCCTACATTGTGCTCAGCATCAGGTGATGTGAGCTGGGGTCACAGCTGGGTAGGTTGCTCAACCTCCCAGCCTCAACTTCTGTACCTGTAGAAATGGATCCTGGGACCCTCCTCCTAGGTTGTTGAGAGACCCACAGAAGAGAGAAGAGCCCCCCCTCCAGCCCCCTCCTCCAGACTCCTTATTTTCCCCCAGACCTTCTCCTTCTCCCCTGCTCTGCCCTGTTCTCCCCTCTGGATCACACTTCCCTCTGCCTTTGGCCTTCTTTAGATTTCCTTATCCTAGAACCCAGGACGATGTCAACAACCTATGGCCCACGGGCCGCATCTGGCCTGCTGCCTGATTTTGGAAATACAGTTTTCCTGGCATGCAGCCATGCCCGTTCATTTACATATTGTCTGTGGCTGCCTTTGTGCTGCAGTGGCAAAGCTGAGTAGTTGCAACACAGACCATATGGCCCACAAAGCCTAAAATCTGTCCTATCTGGCCTTTCACAGAAGAATTTTGCCTGTTCTTGATGGTCTCCTAGACATAAATCACCCTGATTCCACTCATCCTTGAAGACCCAGCTTGAGTTCTTGATCTGCTTGACTTCCCACGGCATGTTAAACGGTTTTATATACAAAAAGGTTTCCATGATCATATGCTTTTAGGAAATCCTAAGTTAAAGAAACATAAGCAGCCTTCTTTACTGATTGCAGGACTTATCAGTGCACTTAATGTGCTGGTGGATGTTGGGAATCTCTAAGAAGGGAATGCGATATGTAACATTTCTCAAATGTGTTTCTCTATTGGGCTACTGAGTGTTGAAGAGCTTAACTCATCTTCTCTAGTTATTTTTTTCTCTCTGGATGATGCCTTCTGCTACAATGGATTTAGAATATATTGTATTTTTATCTGAAATGTTCACTTTTAACCTGGATCTCTCCCCTGGATTCTAGACACTGCACTCCCTTTACAACAGTCTGACAGACAAACTCAAACTTAACAATGCTCCAGATGTACCTATTCTTCTCCCATCATTATCCATCACAGAAGGTGGCAACACCATTCACCAGTTGCTGGGTCCAAAAATCTAGCACTCCTCTTGCCTCCCTTCATCCTCGCACACTCTCTCTAATCCGTCAGTATGCCTGTCCTGTCTAACTCCAAAAGGCATCCTGTATAGGACCACTTCTCACCAACTGCACAGTGACCAGCCTCGTCCATACCACCAACATCTGTTGAATGGATGCCTTCAACAGCCTACGAACTGGGCTCCCTGATTCTGTTCTTGCTCCCTGAAACTCAAATCCAATCACTCCTTTCCCTGGCTTAAAATACTTTAAGGAAAATATTTCCATTCCAACCAGAATAAAATACAAATTACTGCAATGACTTTCCAGGCCCTAGATAATCAGACCTTCACCTACCTCTTCCTCTGGCCTGTTTTGCTCTCAAACCCAGTAATCCCAGGGCCTTTGTACATGTTAATCTGTTTGTTTTTTTTTTTTAGAAACGCTCTTTGTCATTCCATTTCCCTTCCCCATCTTTTCAAAACATTTTCTGACTCTTCATTGTCATCTAGGTCATTAGACCCTCAGAGAGGCCCTTGCTGACCAAACCAAAGAACACTCAATTCCATTGTATCAAATTATCTAGCTTATCATCTTCATAGCTCTTATTGAAACCCCAGATTATCTTATCTATTGTTTTCATGCTTATTTTCTGTGTTCCACTGAGTACAAGCTTCACACTAGGGATCCAGAATCTAAGACAGTCCCAGGCACACAGTGGCTGTTTGACCGTCACCATTTGTTGGCAGATTGACCGATAATCTCCTTAATCAGCAGAGCACCCCGTGTTCTAGCATTTACGTTATTGTTATAATGCAAGTTAGAACACCTGATATTCATCGAGGGCTACTTGCCAGGCACTGTGCTAAATGTCTTTCTCCTATTATCTCATGCCGTTCCTCCAGTTAATGTACAGAGCCTATGAGCCACTACTATTTTTTATTCCCATTTCACAGATGAAGAAAGTGAGGCACAGAGCAACTAAGCTGCTTGCCTAATTGCATACCTGGTCCTTCGCAGGCCCTGGTCACTGACCTGGATCTGATTCCAAATTCATGACTGTGGGCAATGCTGGGGCTACTGCTGCCACATTACAGGGGTTGGCATTTGAGCCTCTAAGTATAAGGTGTACAGGGGCCCAATACCCTCATGACCAGGCTCACCTCTGACTGTGGCTTCTGATTTGAGCAGGGGCTTCACTACCTTATGTGTACATTACTTGGAATATTACTTAATTTGGTCAAAAAACTATATAGTACAGGGAACTATATTTAATCAGATCAAATCAGATCAGTCACTCAGTCGTGTCCAACTCTTTGCGACCCCATGAATCGCAGCACGCCAGGCCTCCCTGTCCATCACCAACTCTCAGAGTTCACTCAGACTCACGTCCATCGAGTCAGTGACGCCATCCAGCCATCTCATCCTCTGTCGTCCCCTTCTCCTCCTGCCCCCAATCACTCCCAGCCTCAGAGTCTTTTCCAATGAGTCAACTCTTTGCATGAGGTGGCCAAAGTACTGGAGTTTCAGCTTTAGCATCATTCCTTCCAAAGAACACCCAGGGCTGATCTCCTTTAGAATGGACTGGTTGGATCTCCTTGCAGTCCAAGGGACTCTCAAGAGTCTTCTCCAACACCACAGTTCAAAAGCATCAATTCTTCGGCGCTCAGCCTTCTTCACAGTCCAACTCTCACATCTATACATGACCACAGGAAAAACCATAGCCTTGACTAGATGGACCTTTGTTGGCAAAGTAATGTCTCTGCTTTTGAATATGCTATCTAGGTTGGTCATAACCTTCCTTCCAAGGAGTAAGCATCTTTTAATTTCATGGCTGCAGTCACCATCTGCAGTGATTTTGAAGCCCAGAAAAACAAAGTCTGACACTGTTTCCACTGTTTCCCCATCTATTTCCCATGAAGTGATGGGACTGGATGCCATGATCTTCGTTTTCTGAATGTTGAGCTTTAAGCCAACTTTTTCACTCTCCACTTTCACTTTCATCAAGAGGCTTTTGAGTTCCTCTTCACTTTCTGCCATAAGGGTGGTGTCATCTGCATATCTGAGGTTATTGATTATTTAATATCCTGTATTAAACCGTAATGGAAAGAATATGAAAAATATATATACATATGCACACATATATATAAGTGAATTACTTTGCTATACAGCAGAAATTAACACAACATTGTAAATCAACTATACTAAAAGAAAATAAATCTTTTTCAAAACCTTTATTCTCACTAGGAACAGCTAAGTCTGTGTTTCACTTTGCATAAAACACAGTTCTACCCTGTCTGTCATTCATGAGGTAAACATTGTAAAGCCCGACAACAGTGCTGGCCCATGATAAGCACTTTATAGTTTTTTGCTAAATACATAGCTGTATGTAGCTGAAGGGCTTTGTCCTTGATTTCAGGGGCAAGCAAATCACTGACTGTGTCGTCATTCTTTCCTGCTTAGGCAGTGATTGCAGTGACATACCTGCGTGATATCAAATATCATTCCCTCCCCTGCAGTCAGCCCGGTCCAATGTTAACACTCCTCCAATATCTGCAATCAGTCAATCCTAAAGGAAATCAACCCTGAATATTCACTGAAAGGACTGATGCTGAAGCTGAAGTTCCAACACTTTGGCCACCTGATGCGAAGAGCTGACTCATTGGAAAAGACCCTGATGCTGGGAAAGATTGAAGGCAGGAGAAGGGGATGACAGAGGATGAGATGATTGGGTGGCATCACCAACTCCATGGAGATGAGTTTGAGCAACGTCTAGGAGATGGTAAAGGACAGGGAAGGCTGGCGTGCTGCAGTCCATGGGGTCACAAAGAGTTGGACACGACTGAACAACATCTGCTAAGCTCCCTCCTTTAGCAGAGAGAGTTCTCAGTGACTAACCCAAGGCCCAAAGCCTTTGGCAGGAGAACGGATCTCGGGCTTTTAAGATCCTTGCCGTGCAGAAGGGCGTGTACTCAGTATTTGCATACAAAACACAATACCTTTGTGTCTATTTAAATCCTGAGGTTTCTATTATTATAGTAAACTCTGCTTTAGCACAAGGGATACTGCCTTTTCATCATAGTAGTGACTTTGACTTTTTTTTCAAAAGGAATTGGTTAAAAACTAGTTTAAAACACACAGTGACCAAATGAGCCAGCAATGCCTTTCCTAGGTGTTTACCCCAGAGACGTGAAAGCCTGTGTTACATGCAAATGTTCTTAGCAGTAATTGTTTGTAATAGCCTCCAGCTGGAAAGATCCCAAACGTCCATCAACAGGTGAGCGGATAAAGGACCTGTGGCGACTCCATACAATGGAGAACTACTCAGTAATAAAAAGGAACAAGGTATCAAGGCACACAACAGCATGACGAGTTTCAACAGCACTGTGTTAAGTGAGAGAAATCAGAAACAAAAGACTGCCCTCTCTGTGGTTCCATTTCTAGGATCTTCTCAAAAACAGGCGAAGTGTTCCAACAGTAAACCAATCTAGAGTCCTGGGGAAAGGAGGCAAGTGAAGGGACCTTGCGGAGGATGGGAAGTGTCTGTAACTCAATCCAGAGATGGTTCCATGACAATAGAAATATATCAGAAACTCCTGGGAATAGACACTTTTAAGTATGTGCATTTTATTGTATGTAAAACATTCCTCACTTAAGTCAATTAGGAGTATAAGGGAAAAAGAGGCAAATAATACAATAGGTATTGTATGAAAAGGTCAAACTTGCAAAGGTGACCAAGGGTTAGAAATTCCTGGAGCTCTACCACCCCAAGCTGCTGCTGCTGCTGCTGCTAAGTCACATCAGTCGTGTCCGACTGTGTGCAATCCCATAGACAGCAGCCCACTAGGCTCCCCTGTCCTTGGGATTCTCCAGGCAAGAACACTGGAGTGGGTTGCCATTTCCTTCTCCAATGCATGAAAGTGAAAAGTGAAAGTGAAGTCGCTCAGTCATGTCCAACTCTTAGCGACCCCATGGACTGCAGCCCACCAGGCTCCTCGGTCCATGGGATTTTCCAGGCAAGAGTACTGGAGTGGGGTGTCATTACCTTCTCCAACCACCCCAAGCAGGAGATCTTATTATTACTTTTTGTTCTTCTCCCATCACTAGAACATTCGTTAGTCATCTTGGTCACTGAATGCAATTGTAGTTTTAACTCTGTTGATCTTTTCTTTTCTGGATTCAGATTTCATACCTTGCTTAAGGCACAGTAAAGGACATCCTCACCCTAAGATTATGAAGACTATGGTATTATTCTCTGCTGTTCTAAAAGCTTCAGTCGTGTCCGACTCTTTGCAACCCTATGGACTGTAGCCCACCAAACTTCTCTGTCCATGGGATTTTCCAGGCAAGAATACCAGAGTGGATTGCCAGGCCCTCCTCCAGGGGATCTACCCAACCCAGGGATCGAACTTGCATTGTCTCTTATGTCTCCTTGCATTGACAGGCAGGCTCTTTACCACTAGGGCCAACTGGGAAGTTGTGTTCCTATAATTTTTAAAAGTATGACATTAAAATTTTTTTATTTTTAATCGTGGTAAAGTGCACCTAGCATAAAAGTTATCATCTTAATCATCTTAAATGTTCAGTTCAGTGACATTAAGTACCCATTATTGTGAAACCACCACCACCAGCCAGCCATCTCCAGAACACTTTCATCTTCTCAAACTGAGACTCTGTCCTCATTGCCCCCCCTCCTCCCAAACCCTGGCAATACCATTCTACTTTCTGTCTCTATGAACTGGACTATTCTTGGCATCTCACTTAAATGTGTATCATCCAGGATTTGTCCTTTCGTGACTGGCTTATTTCACTTAACAAAATGTTCAAACCATTTTTAAAACCCCGTGATTTTTCATCAACCTGGAATTTATTTGTGTGTGTATGGTGTAGGTAATGGTTTGAGTTTCTTCCTCCTAACAAATGGTTAACCAGTTTTCCCAGCATCATATATGGAAGAGACCATTTTTTTCTTTTCACAATCAGTTAATAGTCACCTGTACTGGGTCAGGAAGATCCCCCCAAATAGGAAATGGAAACCTGCTTCAGTATTCTTACCTGGGAAATTCCATGGTCAGAGAAGCCTGGTGGGCTATAGTCCATGGGGTTGCTAAGAATTGGACCTGACTGAGCAACAGAGCACACACACCCAGACTTTAACTGTAGTCTCTGCATAAATGCATCTGTTTGAAGGCCCTCTTTTCTGTTTCTATGGTCTGTTTATTCCTGTGCCAGTTCCACACTGTTGTGACTACTTCAGCTAAGACCTTACCCACTCCAAGTCCAGGGACTTACTCAGACTTAATTCCTTCTTGTCAGCCTTTCAACTGCTCCCAGGGATTTGGAGCACCTGACCGTCTCCCTAGCACTCTCCCATCTCTCCATTTCCCAAAGGAGCCTGGTGTGCAGGAGTCTCAGTCCAGATGTGGGAGAGGAAGCCCTGGGCCCTGCTGGTCAGAGGCACAGATCCCCACAGACCTGAGCACACCCACCTGCTGCAGGGCTGGGGTCATGAGGAGGTCAGCCACTGCCCCAGTCTCAGAAGGATCTGGTAGGGGGCAAATGTACCTGGGATGGTTTGATTTCTCTGCCTGCAGTGGAACATTGCCATGACCCAGTTGATCGCCAGGCAGACTTCAGGATAAGGCAAGTCAATCTTGGATTGCCTCCAAGGACATTTGGTGCTACAAGCAGAACAGAATTCTTTCGAAGTTCATTTCCAAGGGGCCCCTGGAGGCAGTGACAGAGTGCTCCATGAATCTCTACAGAGAGAGTGTGACAGTCCTGCTGGGGCCACCTCTCTGAGGTGGTGAGAGGAGACGGAAGGAGCAGAGCCCATCAGAGTGGGGCTGGTTAGCAGTTACATGGGCCCACAGACTTTCCTTGACTACCTGCAGGGCTGTGTGAAGCCCTTGGCTCAGCGTCCCATGGGAGCCATGCACTTCAGTTTGCTTTCTCAGGGCCAGAGGTATGGGCAGAGAGTGGGAAGTGGGAAGGGCTGATGTTTCCACGAATCTCTTGCTGTCTAATGTCAGATGAGTCAGGTCACACCCACCAACAAGCTCCCTCTAGGTTTCTGGTCGGAGGCAAGAAACTGGGCCAAGGGAGCGGAGATAAGCTCGGAGAGCATCCTTTCCCCCCACCCCTGCCTGCCTCTGAGCAGCAGGGAGGCCAGATGGAAAGCCTGGCTGAATTTCATAAAGGCCCCTTGGGTGCCATGTGTCACCAGGACATGCAGGACTGGAGGAGATGCTGGGACTGTGGGCTCAGCAGGCCACTTCTGCCAGGAGTCAACAGGAAGGCAGACTGATAAAATCAGCTAGAAGTTCTACTCTAGAAGCTGTAACTATTCTCACACCTCCTTCCCAGTTTTCCTGTATCCTCCACGCCCTGAGTGGGTCGAGTCTTAACATGTTACATACACACACACACACACACACTCACACACACATGTTTACAAATACCTAGAGACAAATGAAAATGAAAACTCCATGATCCAAAATTTGTGAGATGCAGCAAAAGCAGTTCCAAGAGGGAAATTTATAGCAATACAAACCTACCTCAGGAAACCAGAAAAACTCAAATAATCAACATAAACTTTCAATTTAAAGAGCTAGAAAAAAGAAGAATAAACAAAACTCAAAGTTAGTAGAAGGAAAGAAATTATAAAGAATCAGAACAGAAATAAATGAAATAGAGACTAAAAAGATAATAGAAAAGATTAATGAAACTAAACGCTAGTTCTTTGAAAAGATAAACAAAATTGATACACTTTTAGCCAGACTCATCACGAAAAAAAGGGAGAAGATTCAAATCAATGAAATCAGAAGTGAAAAAGAAGTTACAACTGATACCACAGAAATAAAAAGGCTCACTAGAGACAACTACAAGTAACTATATGCCAATAAAATGAATAACCTAGAAAAAATGGATACATTTTTAGAAAGACACAATCTCCCAAGGCTGAACCAGAAAGAAATATTAAGTAGAAAAGATCAACATAGTCAAATGATTTTTTAATGTAAGTAAATTTAGCATTTTTATAATCAATAATGTCTGTGATACATTAATAATCTATGTCACTCAGAGAACACTTATGTTATGCCAGGCACTGCTGGAAGCATTTTAAATATACTGACCTAGCCAATATATGCTTCCATTTTCCCTCATTTAGTAGATGTGGATGCTGAAGTACAGAGAGGTAAATAAAGTCACTTGCCCAAGGTCATGCTAAATAGGCTGCCTCTCAAATCATGGACTAAATACGGGCCACACTGATTTTTTTTCTCAAAGTCATATTAATAAATCCCCAAGAAGATATACATATACATATATACATATGTGTGTATATGTATGTATCAGTTCAGTTCAGTCGCTCAGTTGTGTCCAACTCTTTGCGACCCCATGAATCGCAGCACGCCAGGCCTCCCTGTCCATCACCAACTCCCGGGGTTCACCCAAACCCATGTCCATCAAGTCGGTGATGCCATCCAGCCATCTCATCCTCTGGCGTCCCCTTCTCCTCCTGCCCTCAATCCCTCCCAGCATCAGGGTCTTTTCCAATGAGTCAACTCTTCACACGAAGTGGCCAAAGTACTGGAGTTTCAGCTTTAGCATCATTCCTTCCAAAGAACACCCAGGACTGATCTCCTTTAGAATGGACTGGTTGGATCTCCTTGCGGTCCAAGGGACTCTCAAGAGTCTTCTCCAACACCACAGTTCAAAAGCATCAATTCTTCAGCACTCAGTTTTCTTCACAGTCCAACTCTCACATCCATACATGACCACAGGAAAAACCATAGCCTTGACTAGATGGACCTTTGTTGGCAAAGTAATGTCTCTGCTTTTGAATATGCTATCTAGGTCATAACTTTCCTTCCAAGGAGTAAGTGTCTTTTAATTTCATGGCTGCAATCACCATATGCAGTGATTTTGGAGCCCCAAAAAATAAAGTCAGCCACTGTTTCCATTGTTTCCCTATCTATTTGCTATGAAGTGATGGGACCAGATGCCATGATTTTAGTTTTCTGAATGTTGAGCTTTAAGCCAACTTTTTCACTCTCCTCTTTCACTTTCATCAAGAGGCTTTTAGTTCCTCTTCACTTTCTGCCATAATGGTATGTATGTACAGTTGTATATAAATATATATGATGATGATGTGTGCATGCTCAGTCTTGTCTGACTCTTAGCAACCCCATGGACTGTAGCCTGCCAGACTCCTCTGTCCATAGAAATTTTTCAGTCAAGGATACTGGAGTGGGTTGCCGTTTCCTATTCCAAGGGATCTTTGTGACCCAGGGATATAACCCGAGTTTCCTGCAAGTCTCCTGTGCTGCAGATGAATTCTTTGACAGACGAATTGCAGATGAATTCAGATGACACCACAGTGTCATTTGGGCTTATATATATAGTGTGTGTATATATATGTGTGTATACACATATGTGTATACACACACACACACACACATATATAGTAACTCCCTTTCCTGGTGGCTCAGATGGTAAAGAATCCACCTGCAATGTTGGAGACCTGGGTTCGATCCCTGGGTTGGGAGGATCCCCTGGAAGAGGCCATGGCAACCCACTCCAGTATTCTTGCCTGGATAATCTCCATGGACAGAGGAGCCTGGTGGGCTACAGTTCATGGTGTCACAAAGAGTTGGACATGACTGAGTGACTAAGCACAGCACAGAACAAGGTAACTCCCAATTTGCAGACAAGCCAGGGGGTCTTTGGACCCCAGCCACTCTCTCCATTCTCCTCTTAGTACCTCTTAACATCCCCTGAAGATGGAGTGAAAAAGTGAAAGGTGCCCTCAGCGATTTATGCCCATCCTAACTTCCTCTTCCCAGCTCCCATGGGTGCCTGTGAAATGGTGTGAAATATTCCCTTTAAAAGTCTAATTATTTACACTGATAGTATTTACTTTTAACCTCCAGTGGCTGAGTCAATATCATTTTTCCTCCTCTCCTTCGTTCCCTTGACTCAAAAATCCAGCAGCTTTACGAAACCCTCTGTACTGCATCTCTTTATCCACACTGTAGCCCTTCAAATTTCAGCTGCTCCAGGAATTAAATGACAGAGGCCACGGAGCTCTAGGAGAGGCCGCTGTTCAGGTCTGTGCCTTTCCTTCTGCCTCGCATGGGCTCCTGGCTCTTCTCCTGGCTTCGTTTCCGCCTCCAGAGTTCTAGCTGTGTCGCCACAGCACCCTGTGCACATTTTTCTCCTAAGTACTCCTCCCTACCTGTGACCTGAGGCATTGACCTAACTGACGTGGGAGGGTGGGAATTTTCCCCAACCTGTGACCACTGGGGAGTTTCTGAACAGACTGTGACTACAGGAACCAACCCTCTTATCGGCTGTCCCGATCACTGCCTGGGTGAGTCTTTCAGGCTACGCCTTGCCACAGGGCACCCTGTACCCAGAAGTGAGCTTCTAGGCATGGGATGCTGTTCAACAAACTGATTTGTTCAGTCTTATCTCTAATCAGCTGCCATGGGCAGATGAGAAATGATAGCACCATCTCTGTTTTGCAATCGTGGACACGATCGAAAGGGGAGATAAGTCAAGGGAGAGGTATGGGGCAACCTTGAACCAGTTCCCTGGATACCAGGGAGGACATACAACTCATTTTTCTTGTTGAACAACATGTATCTTCATTCCTCAGCTTGCTGATCCTCCCGTAATTAACCATGTGAATATCACTCTCTGCAGTGCCATTGCTGGGAGCTGCCCCTGCCTTTTCAGGAGCAACACCCAGCAATTAGCAGCCAACTGGGTGATGAAGATCTGGCTGGCTGGCTTGGTTGGTTCTCAGAGTTTCCTCAGATGCCACCCCAGGGCCTTCCTGATTCTGCAAAGCTTCCCTTGGGCCCCTTGCCCATGGAGTGGAGTGGAGGGAACCTACCGTTTTCCTTCAGGCAGTTCCTCTTGCAAAGAAATATGGTCTCAGCAAACTGGTTTGCATTGGCACATCCTCCTCTCTCTCTTTTTCTCCCCAGTAGAGCTCAAAGTCTCATTCTTTGTTCGGCCAGTTCATCAGTGGGTCCCCAGAGCTTGACGTTGTGGCCACTCTGCATATTCTTGGCCTGAAATCAACATCAAATGAATACATGCTGAAGAAGGAATGCACCCAGCACCCACAGGGAATGACAGTTCAATTGACAAAGCTACTTTTCTTTTAAAAATTCATTTTTAATTGAAGGATAGTTGCTGTATAGTATTGGTTTGATTGCTGCCATATATTGACATGAATTAGCCATAGGTGTATATATCACCCCTCCTTCTTGAACCTCCCTCCCACCCTTTCCCTCCCCTCTAGGCTGTTACAGATCCCAGTTTGAGTTCCCTGAGTCATACAGCAAATTTCCATTGGCTATCTATTTTACATATGGTAGTGTATATGCTTCCATGCTACTCTCTCCATTCATCTCACCTTATCCTTCCTTCCCTGCAAGGCTAACCTCCCCACAGCTGCCTCCTCGCTGGATCTGAGGACAAGGCACAATCTATAAGCTGGAAGGAAACAGACCAGTGTGATCCCAAGGTGTGGGCACAGCTGTCGCCGAGAGTTGGAGAACATGAGGCCATGGGTGCTGGTACCTGTAGATGCCTCCAGGAAGCTCTGTAGGGCACAGTGAATTTGATGCCAATCTACAGAATTGTAGGGGCAGCAGTGTCAGTGGGAGGGGGAGAGGGCACAGCTGTAAAGACTGGGCCATGAGTGAGAGGATACTCTCTTTAGGATTATGTCAAAAGTTGAGCCAATGTGGTATTTCTAAATACTAGGAAGGAGGGGTGAGGAGTAGATACAAAATAATATGTATATATTATAATATTGGAGTGGGTTGCCATTCTCTTCTCCAGGGGATCTTCCTGACCTAGGGATTGGACCCAGGTCTCCTGCACTGCAGGCAGATTCTTTACCTTCTGAGTCACCAAGGAAGCCCTTATGTATATATGATATATATCTATCCATACCTTATACATTGTTTTAAAAAATATGTTTGACTGCTGTGTTCTGAGTGTTGAAATCCCAACTCCCAGTGTTATGCTCTTAGGAGGCAGAGCCTTTGGGAGATACAAAGGTGATGAGGGTGGAGCCCTCATGAATGAAATTAGTGCCCTTATAAAAGAGACCCCCACAGAGCTCCCTCATCCCTTCCACCATAAGTCTGCCACATAGAAGAGGGCCTTCGCCTGATCATGCTGGCACTCTGATCTTAGACTTCCAGTCTACAGGACTGTGAAAAACTCATTTCTGTTGTTTATAAGCCCTCAAGTCTGTAATAGTTTTGTTATGACAGTTTTGTGATAAGATAATGGCCATTTTCTGAACTATTAATCACTACAGTAGGTCTACTGGTCAGAGTCCCAATAAGACATAGATACCAACTCAGATGGTTCAAGAGTCTTCAGTGAAGGAACTACATTCAGAGACATTAAGGGCATGATCAAGGGATGATGATGCAGATGCATGCTCGCTCAGCTATGTCCTACTCTTTTGTGACCCCATGGACTGTAGCCTGCCAAGCTCCTCGGTCCATGAGATTTTTCAGGCAAGAATAGTGGAGTGGATTGCTAGGTCTGTATAGTCAAAGCTATGGTTTTTCCAGTAGTCATGTACAGATTTGAGAGTTGGGCCATAAAGAAGGCTGAGTGCTGAAGAATTGATGCTTTCAAATTGTGGTGCTGGAGAAGACTCTTGAGAGTCCCTTGGATAGCAAAGAGATCAAACCAGTCAATCTTGAAGGAAATCAACTCTGAATATTCACTGGAAGTGCTGATGCTAAAGCTGAAGCTCCAATCCTTTGGCCACCTGATGACACGAGCCCACTCACTGGAAAAGCCCCTGATGCTGGGAAAGATTGAAGACAAAAGGAGAAGGGGGTGGCAGAGAATGAGATGGTTAGATAGCATCATCGACTCAATGTACGTGAATCTGAGCAAATTCTGGGAGATAGTGAAGGACAGACAAAGCTGGGGTGCTGCAGTCCACAAGGTCACAAAGAGTTGGACGTGACTTAGCGATGAAACAACAGCAGCAAAGGATGACAAGCCCCAGAGACTAGCTGGGTAGTGGATACTGTTTCTACTAGACCTGAAAGGGCAGGGGAAACTTGGGGATATTGGAGCTCTACCAGGGCAGGGCCTATAGAGTGGTACTGCCTGCCAGGAGCTGTAGCTGAGAGAGACATGGCCATGGCC
The DNA here is from genome assembly GCF_032452875.1 of Bos javanicus. Classification (NCBI taxonomy): domain Eukaryota; kingdom Metazoa; phylum Chordata; class Mammalia; order Artiodactyla; family Bovidae; genus Bos; species Bos javanicus. The sequence continues at coordinate 22,952,217 of NC_083885.1, forward strand.
AGAAATCACAGCCCCAAACAAGAAGAGAGCCGGGAATAGATATTCTGTCCTCTTCTCTCCCATTCTTTTTCACAACTTCCCATTGGCCAGTTGGGAGCCAGAGAGCATGGACACCTGAGGTCAGCCCCATGGGGCACAAGGCAGGACAAAGAAGGAGGAAAATAGGTGTGGGGGTGGGGAAAGTGAGGGTAATAATACAGTTGGCACTGCAGTTAAGATCCTGCCCAGCCATGGAACCAAAGTCTACGTTGGCTGAGTGGCTGATGCTGCCAGCTGACCTCTTATGTGGGTGTCTCTCTAGGTGACATTTCTACCACATAGTAGGTACTTGATTAGTTCTTTTAACCCATTATCTATTAAGTCTAACAAATTATCTGTTACTTTAGCTACTTGGATTCATCATCTCATTTAACTTTAATGCAGTGCTTGGTATTTAGAAGATGCTTAATAAATGTCTCTTAAACAATGAGTGAATGAAGATACTAATACATAAGTGAAGTGATGAATGACTAAGAACCGTCTATAGAGTAAGTACTATGAAGATAGATAGGAAAAGAAACTTAGCACAGGGAACTATATTCAATATCCTGTAATAAACCATAATGGAAAGGAATATGGAAAAGAATATTAAAGGAATTAGAAAATACTCTTAAAAAAGAGAGAGATTAATAGGTTCTGAGAGGTTAATGGTTCAGCCCAGTCTTCCTGGCCACTCATTGCATTCCACAAATATTTACTGACTACTTACTGTGTCCTGGGCATGTTTACCCTTAGCTGGAGGAGACAAACACATCAACATGTGTTTGCTGTTTAATAGCTAAGTGCTACAGAGACAAGTACAGCAGGGAGAGGACAAGGAGCTCTGGGGACAGTGTGGGCTTCTGTAGAGCGTGTGGTCAGGGATGGTTTCTCTGGTGTGGGGAGACTTTAGAGACCAGACCTGAAGGAGGTCTCTCTGGGGCTTTCTGGGATAAGACCATTGCTGGAGGAGGAAAGTGAGGGCAAGGTCTAAAGGTAGGAACACGTGTGGGGCAACTGAGGGAAAGTAAGGCCAGTGTGGCTGGGGCAGAGTGTAAATGCCATCCATCCAGCCAGTTAAATGGATGTTCTGAGGTGTCAATCTGACCCCATTCTCCCTAGCTAGAGCCCTCCAGGGGTTGCTCACATACTTGGGAATGGGAATCCCCTGTCCATCTCCCTGCATGGATCCTTCCCTCTCTGCACTTCAATCACCCTTGTGACCTGGTTCCTGCCACCTCCAGGCCTCTGCTCTTACTTTTCCCTCTGTCTGGAAAACTTATCCTGGCTCTTTGGCTTTCGCTTCAAAGAAGGCCATCCCCAGGCATCATTGTCTATCATGTCACCCATTGTATTTCCTGCATAACTGATGTATTATCTCCCGTTATCAGATTTGTGTGTTTCCCTGCTAAGTTATTATGTCACCCTGTGAGTCTCCTGGGTGTGCTCCACCGTGTTCGCCACCGTGAGCTTCCTGAAGGCAGGGGTGTCCGCAGTCTTGTTCTTCATGGGGTCCCTGGTTCTTGGAGCAGTGCCTGGCACATAGTGGGTCCTCAGTAAATAATTATTGAATAATGGATGAATGAATGAATGAATGAATGAGTGAACTTTGAGACTTCTGAGTTCCACTCTGAGACTTAGTCTTCCTTTCTTCAGTCTTATGACTCCACAGCTCTCTTGTGAGACCTTAGGTTTCCCTGGGGAGGGTTATGAGCAAATGTCCACCCTGGCATCAGTGACCATAAGAGCAGAGCTCTCGGAGTCCCAGTGAGGATTTTGGGAAAGATTTCTTTTGCACTTGCCCCTTTGCTTCAAATATACTTTCTATGCAAGTTCTCCTCAGTGCCAGGAGCCCCCAGAGTCCAGTGTATCAGTCACATCACACGATCTCATGCCAGCACCCCACCTTTTACTGAATCATTTTCCCCTTTAGCAAATGAATTAATGAACAGGAAGCCACCTGCTTACAGGGACTGACACTAACATCAAAGTTGTGCTCTTAGCCTGGGAAGATTTGAGAAATACAGATTTTCTAATCTTCAGAGTTTTCAGATTCAAACATCCATGGACCCCTGTATGGTTTTTACATATATGATTTTTACGTACCAATTTCTTCTCCCTGTGATCTAATTACTTAGGCAAAATTTTGAAATGACTCCTGCCTTTTCTCATATGTCTAGTTTTATATTCACCTACTTTGTGAAATCATGTAAGCTTGTTGTTTGCTTTAATATTTATTAAAACACATAGACAATTATAAAAATGATTGATATCCCTACTGAACTACCCAGTACCATCCTTGTACCACCAGTATGGAAGCATCTCATTTGGCAAACACTAAACTGGAAATGTGGTTCTTGAGAACTTGCTTGTAGAAAAAGTGTTTCCAGTGAGTTTAATGTATACGGCCAGAGGACCATACTATGAGGGCGCTATCCCGGCCCCCAGACTTGGCTTTTAGTGTGATAAATGATGTGTGTGTGTGTGTGTGTGCATGTGAAGTCCATATATCCTGGTAGGTTGTAATGTCTGATAAAACAAGGTCCTCTTAAAATGCTGGTGTAGAAGTCTGCCATCATCACCATCACCTTATTGCTTTCTATGATGGTGGCCTTTATTTCCTTTAAATCGTCTAACCAGATTGTGCTTATAGGTAGGGAGGGCATATTTCTTATCCTTGTTTTACAGAGGAGGACACAGGCAGATATTAAATGACTTGGTGGGGAATCTCTCACAAAGACTCTGCAGTCCATCAATTTCCCCTGCACTCATGGTAGCCAATATAATAATGTGCTGGTAGTGGAGGGAGGGAAAGATTGAAGGCAGGAGGAGAAGGGGATGACAGAGGATGAGATGGTTGGATGGCATCACCAGCTCGATGGACATGAGTTTGAGCAAGCTCTGGGAGTTGGTGATGGACAGGGACGCCTGGCGTGCTTTAGTCCCTGGGGTCACAAAGAGTAGGACACGACTGAGCAACTGAACTGAACTGAACTGAGTGGAGGGAGGAGAGAAAATTTGCCCCACGATGGAAGTGTATGAGAAAGAAAGATAGGAGAGATGCTATATATGAAGCTTTTGATCCGCCTGTATATTCCAGGGAAGGTGAAATACCAAGACACCACATATGCTGAGGAAAAAAGTGTACAGGTGAAGATAGGCCTCCATCAGCCTCTCAGCGCTGGCCCCCAGCTCTCTGCCTTTAGCGGCACATCTCAGCCTGGGGCCAAGCAAATACTCCCGAGGAGGCTAGGCCCTGGTATTTACCCACAATCTCTGTTTTGGAAGTAATTAATCTTCGAATGTATGAGCCTCTTTGTGGTGGAAAGCGCGCGCTGACACTTTTGTGTAAACACCCAGCTTAGCATATTGACAAACTGGTGGCTGTTACTTTGATCCCAGGCTGCTGGCTCTGAAAAGGCAAGCCAGCTTCGGGCCGCCCCACCAGGCACAAAGGCGGCTCTAATCCCTTCTACACTCCTCTCAGATCCATATTTAGAATTCGGAGTCTTTATTTTCTATATCCACTTAAGCTCCGCTTGGAGTTTGTTTAGTAACCTTCTTCCTTCTTGGCGTTAGCCGGTGACTCATAAGTTCGTTTTCTTAGCAAGGCATGCAGCAAAATTCCAAAGTAGCAAATGACCTGAATGAAAACCCTTAAACTCACATAGATTTAATCACTGCGGCAAATTGGAACCATTTGTGGTCAGGTTTTGATGGCGATCTATAAAGATTTCCCCCATGCCCCCCTCCACTTTCTTTTTAAGTGGCTTAGTTAAGGTTAGTGAGAAAAGGAGTCATCAATGCCAAGGTCCAGGGGGTGAAGGAGAAGGGACTTCATTTTTTTTTTTTTTTCCAGCTTTTATACAGTCACCTAAGGAGCTCCAAGAACAAGGAGCAAACTTTAGTGGTAGCCGGCCACTCTCCCAGCCACACATCCCAGTGGCTAGAGCTCTGCTAATCCCTCAAGCAGGGAAGCCTGGCCACTTTCAGAGCGGTGAGTTTCCGCTGGAGGTTTGGGACCCTTTTAAGAAAATATTGTGTTTTGTGACTTTTGTCACCTCTGGTTACCCTAATAAGGCAAGGGAAAGGTCAGTACATTTTTTCACGAGCAGACAGGCAATCGAACCTGATCTGTTATGATTTTTCCCTAAGCAAACCAAACAGATGAGCTTTAATGAGGATGTGGGTCCAAGATTGAGACTGACCCAGGGAGCACCACAAGGGCGTCAGATCTGTTTCTGATAAAATCTACATTGAGGTTTTGAAGAATGAATCAGAAAGGAAGTTCAATTCCATTTCATGACGGGGGCTGAACTAAATAGAAAGCTTGTCTATAATTAAAGGGGCGCTTTTCTTTTTTTGTTGTTGCTCTGCAACATTTTTAGAAATTTCTAGAGCTAGACTTGCTCTCAATAATCAGTTGGTAGGGTTCTGTTTGCCTTCTCGAGAGCAGATGGGAAAGTGAACATAGAAAGACTGTGGCCACACATATTATTGCACAAATTATGGAAAAAAGTTACCCAAGAGGGTCCTCCCTGCCCCCCACCACTTTTTTTTTTCTCCATCTCTAGTTTCTATGATTATAGTTGGAGAGAAAATTCTGGCTGAAAGAAATTTGATATTTATTTTCTGTGAACTTTAATAAAGAAAGTGGTGGGTTTGGGACCTTTTTGTAAGGCTCTTTGGACAAGTCAATTTTTAATTTTTTTTTTAATAGCACCTTTGGCATAAAGCTGCCGGTGTGTGATTTATGGGGCTGCTAAGAGGTTGTGCCGAGAGCCATTCCCCAGCAGGTTGGCAAGAAACTTTGAAGAGGTTTCGACTCTGGGACCGCACTCTTCACAGGACCTGTGTTCACCCAGGCAAGCCTTTTAAAATGTTTAGTGCCCGAGACTTCGCTTGAAGTCCATGTTTGTTTGGGTTTCCTTTCTTCAACATTCTCAGATGTCCCCGGTTTAGGCCAAGTGATCAGCCGTAATCCACTCCAGCCCGGAGCGGGAATAGTCCACTTTGCTCATAAGTACATAACATAACTTCAGCCCCTGGGGCCTCCATCATGAAATGGAATCCCAGACACTCCGAGATGTCCTGGGAGATAAGCCTGGCCCTAATCGCAGGGTCACCCCGGCCCTGGAGGAACAGGAGTTCACCTATACATCACGACGTCGTTATCAGCTGGGGACCTGAAGCAGCCACAACCCGCCACATTTTCCACAGGGCTTGCTAGTGTTAAGAAAATACCCTCCGGGTTGGTGTTATTTTAGGCTGAAACAAAAGTCGACATGAATGGCTAGGGGGGAACAGAGGGGGCATTGTTCTCCCCGTGGCCGGGTGCTCAGAACTGGCCTGAAACTGGAATCCGACAAACGGAGAAGTAAATGCCATCACATACAAATGGGCTATCGCGTGTCCGACGGGATCAATTGAGCGCAGAGGGTGACCTGGCTGGGGGATTTTGCCATTCCCTGGGTCATGGGAAGTTTGGTTTCCAGACGAGAGGCCGAAGGTGCCACCTGATTTGTGGTGGCGTGACGACTGGCTTGGAGAGGAAGCCACCTGCTTGAGAGATGAGAGAGGAACCCCAAGTACCAGTCCGGGCTGGCTTTGTGGAGCATGGGCCAGTGGAGCCAGGCACTCCTCTAAGCCCCTCTAAAGAATTGTCCCATTTAATCTTTCCAGCCACCCCAGGAGGCAGGTACTATTCTCTGCCCCTTTTCTGGATGAGGAAACTGAGGCAGAGAGCTGCGATTTGCGAGTGACCTGCACAAGAGCCAGGATGGAAAGTCACACAGTCTGTCCAGAGCCCACCAGCCCACCACCCTTGCAGTTATGTCTGGTGGCCTTATTCTCATTGTTGTTGCTCCTGTATTTCTTCTTCATGGCACCTGGGTGATACAGCAGATGCAATTGGTACCCAACCCAGAACTCTTAGACCTTACCTTGTCAGTATAAGCTGGCAGCCCAACTTCTGACTGCCAGCATCCACCTTTGTCTTTGGCTGTAGAAGTCTGCTCTGTCCATGCACACAATGAGTGGGAAGTGCCAGGAAATTAGCATTCCCCAAGGCTGATGATGGCTGGTGTATAAATACCCCAGATCCCTTGTTCCTCGGGTGGGAACATTCCAACATGCGTGTTCTACATGGCTGTCCAGAGTTCCTCACTGGGAATAAACTCCTTTACTGCTACAGTGATACCTGGCTGGAAGATGCATGCCTTACTGGCTTTCTTCCCCTCCTTGACTCACTTCCCCACTTACCTGACTGGTGTTTCCTGGGATCACTTTCCTAATACCACCTTCATTCACATCCTTGTCTCTAGAGCTCCTTTTGGAAGATCTCAAACCAAGATTGGGGATCATGCCTCTATGCCTCAATTATCTGGCAAATGTCTGTCTCCTTCATAAAAATGCGAGCTCCATGACAACTTAACATTATATTTCCAAGGGTTAGCTGGATGTACAGCTTGTTGCAGAGTACCAAACAAATTCTTATTAAATGAAAAGATTTTGAAGTGGAAAATCCCATTCCATCTAACAGAAGTTTAGGTTTTGATAGTTTGTTCTCTTCATAGATCAACATGAGATTCCCCAGGTGGCACTAGTGATAAAGAATTCATCTGCAGTGCAGGCGATGCAAGAGACATGGGTTTGATCTCTGGGTCAGGAAATCACCTGGAGAAGGAAATGACAATCCACTCCAGTATTCTTGCCTGGAAAATCCCATGGACAGAGGAGTCTGGCAGGCTACAGTCCATGGGGCTGTAATTAATATGTTACGCTTAGAGTAGTGGTCAGCATTTATTCCTACTGAAAGTTACTTTTTCTAGATATTGTTCAGGGAAGTAGAGACATGGCCTCTTCTCCACATCTGCCATCTTGCCTTGATTTGGGAATAAGCCAACTTCTCCATTAGACTCAGATTAAGACCTTTGGAGGTTGTTTTAGAGAGTGGCCAGTGGTTTACCAGAACCTGTGGCTTCCTCCTAGACTGTATTTCCCAGTTTCACTTGTGGCTTGGAGTGTCACATGACTGAATTTTAACCACTGGAATTTGAGCAGCTGTGTACCACTTTTAGCCCAGTCCATGAGCACCTCCTGCATGAAGTCCTCTGTGCTTTCCCCTTCTGCAGCCGCAAGCCAGTGAGCATGGTAACTGGGAGACATGTGTTGAAAATAACAGAACACACCATTCAAAAAGCCAGGGTCCCCACTTCACCACTTGGAGGAGAACTACACACTGATCAGGAGCAACCATTTCAGACTTTTCGAGTGAGAAATAATTTTCTATTGTGTTTGGAACATCATACATTTGAGTGGTTTATTTGTTCTATTAGCTGATATGACCCTAACTGATACTGAGGCTCTATACTGACAAGAGTTAGTGTCTTCTGTCATATGTAAAGTAAGTGCTAAACATGTCCAACAAAAGTCCAATTTTCCATGTGATAACTACTTTCATTAAGAAAAAAATCAAACAGCAAAGACTAAATTAATCAAATCCCTTATGATTATAAAGTGGAAGTGGGTAATAGATTCAAAGGATTAGATCTGATAGACAGAGTGCCTGAAGAACTATGGACACAGGTTCGTGACATTGTACAGGAGGCAGGGATCAAGACCATCTCCAATAAAAAGAAATGCAAAAAGGCAAAATGGTTGTCTGAGGAGGCCTTACAAATAGCTGTGAAAAGAAGAGAAGCAAAAAGCAAAGGAGAAAAGGAAAGATTTGAATGCAGAGTTCCAAAGAAAACCAAGGAGAGATAAGAAAGCCTTCCTCAGTGATCAAAGCAAAGATATAGAGGAAAACAATAGAATGGGAAAGACTAGAGATCTCTTCAAGAAAATTAGATACCAAGGGAACATTTCATGCAAAGATGGGCACAATAAAGGACAGAAATGGTATGGACCTAACAGAAGCAGAAGATATTAAGAAGAGGTAGCAAGAATACACAGCATATATATACAAAAGAGATCTTCACGACCCAGATAATCAGGTTGGTATGATCATTCACCTAGAGCCAGACATCCTGGAATGCGAAGTCAAGTGGGCCATAGAAAGCATCACTACGAACAAAGCTAGTGGAGGTGATGGAATTCCAGCTGAGCAATTTCAAATCCTAAAAGGTAATGCTGTTAAAGTGCTGCACTCAAGATGCCAGCAAATGTGGAAAACTCAGCAGTGGCCACAGGATTGGAAAAGGTCAGTTTTCATTTCAATCCCAAAGAAAGGCAATGCCAAAGAATGTTCAAACTACTGTGCAACTGCACTCATCTCACACGCTAGCAAAGTAATACTCAAAATTCTCCAAGCCAGGCTTCAACAGTACATGAACCATGATTTTCCAGATGTTCAAGATGAGTTTAGAAAAGGCAGAGGAACCAGAAATCAAATTGCCAACATCCTCTGGATCATTGAAAAAGCGAGAGAGTTCCAGAAAAACATCTATTTCTGCTTTATTGACTATGCCAAAGCCTTTGACTGTGTGGCTCACAACAAACTGGAAAATTCTGAAAGAGATAGGAATACCAGACCACCTGGCCTGCCTCTTGAGAAACCTGTATGCAGGTCAGGAAGCAACAGTTAGAACTGGACATGAAACAACATTCTGGTTCCAAATAGGAAAAGGAGTACATCAAGGCTGTATATTGTCACCCTGCTTATTTAACTTCTATGCAGAGTACATCATGAGAAACGCTGGGCTGGAAGAAACACAAGCTGGAATCAAGATTGCTGGGAGAAATATCAGTAACCTCAGATATACAGATAATACTACCCTTATGGCAGAAAGCAAAGAAGAACTAAAGAGCCTCTTCATGAAAGTGAAAGAGGAGGGTTAAAAAGTTGGCTTAAAACTCAACATTCAGAAAGCTAAGATCATGGCATCCAGTCCCATCACTTCATGGCAAATAGATGGGGAAACAGTGAGAGACTTTATTTTGGGGGCTCCAAAATCACTGCAGACTGGGACTGCAGCCATAAAATGAAAAGATGCTTGCTCCTTGGAAGAAAAGTTATGACCAACCTAGATAGCATATTAAAAAGCAGAGATGTTACTTTGCCAACAAAGGTCCATGTAGTCAAAGCTATGGTTTTTCCAGTAGTCATGTATGGATGTGAGAGTTGGACTATAAAGAAAGCTGAGCACCAAAGAATTGATGCTTTTGAACTATGGTGTTGGAGAAGACTCTTGAGAGTCCCTTGGACTGCAAGGAGACCCAACCAGTCCATCCTAAAGGAGATCAGTCCTGAATATCCATTGGAAGGACTGATGCTGAAGCTGAAACTCTAATACTTTGGCCACCTGATGCGAAGAACTGACTCATTTGAAAAGACCCTGATGCTGGGAAAGATTGAACGCAGAAGAAGGATGAGCGGGTTGGATGGCATCACTGACTCAATGGACATGAGTTTGAGCAAACTCTGGGAGGCAGTAAAGGACAGGGAAGCCTGGTGTGCTGCAATCCATGGGTCGCAAAGAGTCAGGCATTGAGTAGTGACTGAACAACAACAGAGCCTGATAGTATTTTTTGGAAACCATTCTGCGCCTCTTCTTATGGACATATCTCATTCTTTTTAATGGTCATGTAGTATCCCAGCTTGAAGATAGACCTTAATTGTATCTTAATTTATTTAACCAGCTGCCCCTTGATGATAGGCATCTAGGTTTTCATATCATTTATGGAGAAAGGGAAAGCCCCGCCCCTCGGCACTCTCCACCCTTCAGACCCCAGGCCAGCCTCCCAGCCTCCAACACCTGTTACTTCCTTTCTGTTTGCTGACTCCCTGGAGGGCCCATTTTCTCACTGCAACTGTGCTAGACCAAGTTTGGGGCTCCTGCTCTTGGCCTAAACATGCCTTAGATCTCTTCATAACTCAGCTTGTAAGTTGAGGCCCCTTAATTTGGCCCACAGGACTCTTTAACGCCTTTTAAACCCCGTTAAACCCATGTAATGAGTTTCCCCTTGCGGTGCTCCTGGCTGTGAAAGCTGAGAGCAGGGGCCCAGGCCTCCACCTGTTGCAGAGATTAGGCTGTGCTCGAGAGGCCGTGAAGCTGGCGGGGCAGGGTCGGTGGGAGCTCTGTGGTCAGCTCTGCCTTCCTCCTGGCTGGAGAGGGTGAGTGGGTGCTCCCGAGCCCTGGGTGGGCATTATTCCGTGGTGTCAGGGCCCTGGGTGGCTCTGGCAGTTTCAGCTCTTAGACCTCCAGTGATGTACGGAGGAGGTGGGGACCCCTTTGCTGGGGTGTGGGGAGAGGACGAAAGCTGGCAGTGAGGTGGAGTCCCATGCCTCAGCAGGACAGAAGGGACTTCCTCTCTTTAGAGAACATGGAAACACCGGGCTGGCTGTCTAATTGAGACTTCTGAAATTCCTGCCCTCAGCATGTTAGTGAGCGCTCCAGAATCTTCTTTCTACCCACCACTTCACGGGAAATATATGGGGAAACAGTGGAAACAGTGTCAGACTTTATTTTTCGGGGCTCCAAAATCACTGCAGATGGTGACTGCAGCCATGAAATTAAAAGACGCTTACTCCTTGGAAGGAAAGTTATGACCAACCTAGATAGCATATTCAAAAGCAGAGACATTACTTTGCCAACAAAGGTTTGTCTAGTCAAGGCTATGGTTTTTCCTGTGGTCATGTATGGATGTGAGAGTTGGACTGTGAAGAAGGCTGAGCACCGAAGAATTGATACTTTTGAACTGTGGTGTTGGAGAAGACTCTTGAGAGTCCCTTGGACTGCAAGGAGATCCAACCAGTCCATTCTGAAGGAGATCTGCCCTGGGATTTCTTTGGAAGGAATGATGCTAAAGCTGAAACTCCAGTACTTTGGCCACCTCATGCGAAGAGTTGACCCATTGGAAAAGACTCTGAGGCTGGGAGGGATTGGGGGCAGGAGGAGAAGGGAACGACAGAGGATGAGATGGCTGGATGGCATCACTGACTCGATGGACGTGAGTCTGAGTGAACTCCGGGAGTTGGTGAGGGACAGGGAGGCCTGGCGTGCTGCGATTCATGGGGTCGCAAAGAGTTGGACACAACTGAGTGACTAATCTGATCTGATCTGATGGATGCCCGTTACATAAGGTTTATATCGCATTCTTCTAAATGGCAGGTAGTAGTCCAGCTTGCCTTTGGAGAGATCTGCCTTTCCCTCTGTCACACAAAGTCAGTGTGGAGCCAAGGGGTTGACTCCACACCTCCTACTTCCTGGCCTGGCCATGTGACCCAAGGCTAACCAATCAAGGCTTCCACCCATCGTGATTGGTTCAGGAGTAGCCCCTGTCCAGTCTTGTGATTGGTTAAGGGATGGGCATTGACTTAGGTCTGGCAAAAACCTAGATCAGAATATTTAATCCCTTGGCCACAGTAACTGTTTATAGAGATGGACACAGGACCCAAAAGTAGTCCAAAGAGATTCAATTCCAGAACTCTTTATGGGAATAATTAGAGGAAAGAGATGCACTCTTTCCAGGGAGTTAACAGAGGAGGGCATGGCAGCTTGGAGTGCCACAGGCCAAGTTGTTACTATGGGGATAAGCCTGCTTAAGGTGGGCTAAGATGGAAGAAAATAAGGCTGAGAGGGAGAAAGTGTAATGTTGTGGCCTGATGACATCATTTAGCTTCTGGATCCAGCCATACCTGAAGGCTTTATCTTTTATATGAGTAAATCAGTTTTCTTTTTGACTTATGCAATGTTGAGTTTAGTTTGTGGGTTTCTTTCAGTCTGCCTACACTAAACATATAATCCACCCAGAGAGTGGCCTCAACCTACCCTTCTTTACTCTTTCCTGGCCAATGTCCCTTCACCTAGTCCTAGAATCTACCTTTGATATAGCTTACTTTCTCTTCATTGCTCAGTGCTTTCTCTCTACTTGGTAAACCATTTCCCATGCCCTCTCAACAGCTAACATATGACTCTGTACATAGAGCTCTCCATTCTGGGAGGGTTTTTTATGCTCCTGTTAACACCAAACTTGCCAGTTTCAAGGAGCTTGTAATCCATTGTGAGTGGTTTAGCACAAAGTGGATGCTCAATAAAAAATGAATGATTGTCCATATGTTCGTTCTCTATGTCTGTGTCTCTATTTCTGCTTTCCAAACAGTCCCACTCATACCCTTCCTCCAGACTCCACACTAACATACAGTATCATGCAGGTAGGAGATAGCAGAGCTCCACTTTAACCATCTGGTTCCCAACTCCTGATCTTAGCCACACACTGTTAGCTCACAGCTTAAAGCCCATGCAGAGGGATGATTTAAATGGGTGAAGTATTTGGGGGTGTATTGGATGGGAAAATGTGCATTTAAAATAAATAGAAGGGTGGGACTTCCCTGGTGGTCCAGTGGTGAGGAATCCACCTTGCAAGGCAGGGGATGCAGGTTTGACCTTAGTTCGGGGGACTAAGATCCCACATACCGTGGAGCAACTAAACCCGTGTGCCTCAACTACTGAGCCAGTGCCCCACAACTAGAGAGTCTGTGTGCTGCACAGAAAGAGCTCTCAGGACTCAACAAAGAACTTGCGTGCTGCATGAAGCAATTACATGTTTCATTAAGACCTGATGAAGCCAAATAAAGAAAGAAATAGATAAATAAATATTAAAATATAAGTAAAAGTGATTTCTTCTTCTCTAGATACTAAAATACATCACAAGTCCCCCCAAAACAGATAAAGGCATTGGTTCACATACAAGACTTAGTACCTAACTGAGGGTCCTTTGTCTGTGAAGAATTTGGTTACTACCTATTCAAGCTAGTTATAGGGACCCAACAAGAAATATCAGGCAGTGGGGAGATGTCTCCTTGGAGAAGCAGATGGTCCAGGAAAAAAAAAATCTTCTGGGAGGACATTGACCCTAAGTGACAGCTTCATTGGCTGCTGCCCACTGTTCGGCCATGGATATTATGACTTCATGGGGAGTCCCTGGGTTGGTAAACCTTATGAAAGACACTAAGCAAGAATGTCCCACCTGAGCCCTTTCCCCATTCCTGACACTCAAAATTGTGTTGTTGTTGTTGTTGTTCAGTCTCTAAGTCACGTCCGACTATTGGCAACCCCATGGACTGCAGCATGCCAGGCTTCCCTGTCCTTCACCAACTCCTGGAGCTTGCTCAAATTCATGTCCATTGAGTCGATGATGCCATCCAACTATCTCGTCCTCTGTTGTCCCCTTCTCCTCTTGCCCTCAATCTTTCCCAGCATCAGGGTCTTTTACAAGGAGTCAGCTCTTTGCATCAGGTGGCCAAAGAATTGGAGCTTCAGCATCAATCCTTTTAGTGAGTATTCAGGATTGAGTTTCTTTGGGATTGTCTGGTTTGATCTCCTTGTTGTCCAAGGGACTCTCAAGAGTTCTCCAGCACCACAATTCGAAAGCATCAATTCTTCGGCTCTCAGCCTTCTTTATAGTCCAGCTCTCACATCCATATGTGACTACTGGAAAAACCATAGCTTTGACTGTACAAACCTTTGTGGGCAAAGTTATGTCTCTGCTTTTTAACATGCTGTCTAGATTTGTCATAGGTTTTCTTCGAAAGAGCATCTTTTAATTTCATGGCTGCAGTCACTCTCTGCAGTGATTTTTGAGTCCAAAAAAATTAAAAAAAAATTGTGAGCAAAGTAAAATGGTTGTTTCAAGCTGCTGGATTTTGGGGTCATGCATTATATGACAATAGTAACTGGAGCAGGATTCAAAGCTTTATGAGAACTGTTTGGAAAGCTCTAGATGTCATGTGGATGAGGGGAAAGGACCCCAGGCACAGGAGGTAACTACATGTCCAGGTAAGGGGTCGGCCTGCATGACTCAGGGGACTGAGGGTGCTGAAGGGAACAGGCAGGAGACTGCCCTAGGTGTGCTTAGGGCTTATTTCTTGGCTCACTGGAAGGATAGATTAACAGGGTGTGACAGAGGGGTTCAAGGCAAGACTGGTAGGCCACTCACAGCCTCCTGAGGCATTCTGAGCAGTGGTTAGATGGCTTCAACTTCAGCCAGACCAAGTTCAGGTACCAGCTCTGCCACACCCACCTGTGAGTCTCTAGTTGCGTACTTTGCTGTCTATGTTTTATTTTCTTCATGTGTAAAATGGGACTCAGATTTGCCTAGTAAGTATATGTCTGGCTGGGTTTCCAAGGGGGCTCAGTGGTAAAAGAATCTGCCTGCCAAGCAGAAGACACAGGTTTGATCCTTGGGTCATGAAGATCCTCTGGAGAAGGAAATGGCAACCCACTCCAGTATTCTTGCTTGGGAAATCCCATGGATGGAGGAGCCTGGAGGGCTGTAGTGCATGGGGTCACAAAAGGGTCGGACACAACTTAGACTAAACAACAACAACAATAAGTTGGAGGATTCAATTAGATTATGAATATGAAGGGCTGGAACTATATGTGTTATAAAAATTACCACGTGAAATTCAGGGATCTGTTTCTCAACCTTCCAGGATCAGGAGCTCAGTGTTAAAACAGACTCACATTAACCAGCATTGGAGTCTGATGTATAAACCAGCAAGTGGACAAACTAAAGGATCATGAGAAATACAGCTAACAGAGAGCATGGTCACGTGGGCAAAGCAGAGCACCCCTTTCTGAACAAGTACTCATGGGAGTCCATATTCTAATGAGATGGTTGCTATGGAGACTATACAGCAGCTTAGAATCAGGCTGCAGCCAGCCTGAGACCTGTCACTTCTCCAAGGAAAGCCTCCCACAGGGAAACAGTGTTAGGTCTGCCAGGTCATGATGGCCTCTTCCTTGTCCTCCTTGACTTGTGACTTTCTAGGTCTTCCTTTTGATGTCATCTAAGCCAGTGTGGCCCAGATTTTGATTGTTCCTGTTGGGAGATAATTCTCCAGGGGTCTGTCACATTCCTGCACATCGTGGAAGGGGCCGTTGGAAGATGGGTTTAGTGTCCTCCCCCCAAACAAAAGGCAGCCATGTTTGCTGCCCACTAGAAAAGATTCTAGTCTCCTAAGCCTGGGCTTTCTGTCCTACACTGCAATTCCCTGCCTGGACAGGTCTCTATCTGGCTAAGCTGCATCGTCACCCCCACAGGATTGGGGACAAAGGGAATCGTTGGAAATACGCTGCCAGCTGTGCCATAAGTCATAACGCTCTTTGTCTCTGATCCAGGTGTCCTGTGCTCTCTGCCAGCATCCATGAAATGGGCAAGCGAACTTGTTAACTAACAAGCGGGATAACAGCCTGGATGAGAACATTGGGTGTTCCCAAATCCTCCTGGCCCGTTGCACACTGACAGCCCTAAGCCGTTTGCAAAGAGAGGCTTACTGACCCCTGGCCTGTAGAGTGAACTATATAACGCTGGGGGACCTGTCCCACATCAGTACCAAGTTCTTGGGGGCACTTTGACACTTGGGCAAGTTCTTGACACTGGAGCTGTCACTTGAATGAACCGCTAATGCAATAAAATGATATTTGTCTGACTCTCCATTTCAGTGCACCACTTTCCCCTCTATCTCTGCCTGGGCTTCTCCCTCCCCACCCACCAGCCTCCACCACAATCCATTTACCCAGCTCAGCAATGCCCCATGGGCCCTCCAGTCAGTCTCTCAGACCGCAGTGGGGGAAAATGGTGGCTGCCTTTCAGCAGAGGGTGTGATCAATGCTACTGTGTTTTTCTTGACTGCTTCTCTATTTTTCCTGGCACGGGCCCTGAGAGCGGAGTGCTTTGTGGCTGTGTCAGCGCCGATTATTAACGTGAATATCATCATTGGTGGCTGTTCCTGCGCCTGGTGGTGCAAGCGAAGCTCGGGCAGGCTTTGCGCCGCTCCGCAGTGATCTCTGTAATTAACTCCGGTGATTCACTGTGTACACCCATTGTACTCTTTTCAAGGCCGGCGACATCCATTTACATGAGGAGCTAAAAAACAAGTATTCCTGAGGCCTCCCTTTGGAAGAATTTCTCAAGCACTCACCCACCCATCCTCTCCCTAATGAAACAGCCTGACCTTACCCCACCCTGACCTCCTGTTGGAAAATCTGGCCCTTGAAGCTTGGTCATTGAGAAAGATCTAAGTGTTTGGTCCCCTCTTCTTTCAAGAGAGATGCTTGGGGCTGTGCACACCCCTTATTTTTCACTATATCCAACGCCTAAAACAGCACCTGGCATTTAGTAGACCCTCAAGAAATGTCCTTTCTGAATTGGTGAGTTTTCCTTCCCAATTTTAGCTGTCCAAATGGACAGAAACTTAGAAGAGCGATTCTCAGTCTGGGGCTATTTGTTCCCCTGGGGGACATTTGACAACATCTAAGGATATTTGGGGTTGTCACAAACAGAGGGATGCTACTACTGACATCCAGTCTGTATCAAGGATGCTACCAAGGATCCTACAAAGCACAGGGCAGCCCCCACAAGAAAGGTTTATCTGGGCCCAAATGGTGCCAAGGTGCAGAAGACTTGGCTTAGAAGATGCCACCCCGAGTTCACGTTGCCCTGAATTTATTCGTGTTGGCATTTGGTTGGTCTTGAGAAAGCCCAGAGATGGTTTTTGAAGCCCCATCATGATTGATGTTTTACTGCCTGGATTTTATGTGAACGGCTGCTAATGAACACGGCCTGCCTTGATGACTCTGCAGAGGGCACCATTCAAACAAACCAATTATGAAGGATTTTTTAATGTAAACTTTTAACCAGGTAGCCCGAGGGCTTGCTGAGCATAAAAGTACAATTTAGAAAACATGAGGTTTTCTGAGGTTCTGGGAGGCCCCAGCAGAATTGATGCAAGTGCTCATGCAGCAGGGCTGAGAACACAGTTTTCTGAAGTCGTTGAGCAGCTTTGGCCATTGAGTTACCCCCAAAAGTCATCCCCAACAAAGAGGGTCAGAGGTTCTGCTGCTTGGAGAGGAGCTGGCCACCAGGGGCAGGCTGGTCTGAAGGGTGGGGCAATGGGTGGGTCATGAGGGGGATTCCTGGCTGTCTTCTCCCCAGGTTTGTCCAATTCCCAGGGAATTGCTGACTCACGACTCTCCTACCTTTAGCCAAATGGCTGGGGGATTAGGTAACCTAATGATTCATACCTTCCTTCCTTTGGCAGTTGTCTGCTCTGACACCTGTGTATCACCCATGAGAAGCTGGAATTCAGGTCAATCAGGGTAATAGAAGGATCCAAGGATTTCCATGGATTTCTCTTGTTTCTCTTTTCCCTTGAGCCCTGCCTCTCCCTGACTAGGAAAGGAGGTTCTTCTTGGGGATTTGTTAAAGACCCCCTCTTTTTCTACTTTCTGTAGCATCCTTTCTTCCCCTGCTCCCCGCTTTTGTGCCTTTCCTGGAGAGCTATCCACACCTGACTTCTTCATTTTCTCTCTGCCACTGGGTGCCATATTATGCATCCCCAGGTCCTTTGCTTAACAGAGCGATGTCAACACAAATAGGACATGGGCGCTGGTGATGGCTTAACTGGATGTTAGACCCAGCACTAAACTCATGGTCTTAGATACTTTCTTTCCTAGGTCAATGACCTTTTAAGCATCTTTTTATTTATTCACTTCATTCTTAGCAGTAGAACCACTCATTAATTCAACAAATATTTATTGAATATCTGTGATGTGCCAAGCATTGTTGTAGCGCCAGGGGATGGAGCCATGAACAAAAATGCACAAGGTAATTGCTCTTCTGCGGCTTATATTCTAGTGAGGGGAAGCCAACAATAAACAAATTAAAAAAATATGTCATAATATTTCAGTTCATTTCAGTCGCTCGTTTGTGTCTGACTTTTGTGACTCCATGGACTACAGCACGCCAGGCCTCCCTGTCCATCACCAACTCCCAGAGCTTACTCAAACTCATGTCCATTGAGTCAGTGATGCCATCCAACCATCTAATCCTCTGTCGCCCCCTTCTTCTCCTGCCCTCAATCTTTCCCAGCATAAGGGTCTTTTCAAATGAGTCAGTTCTTCGCATCAGGTGGCCAAAGTATTAGAGTTTCAGCTTCAGCATCATTCCTTCCAATGGATATTCAGGACTGACCTCCTTTAGGATGGACTGGTTGGGTCTCCTTGCAGTCCAAGGGACTCTCAAGAGTCTTGTCCAACACCATAGTTCAAAAGCATCAATTCTTTGGCACTCAGCTTTCTTTATAGTCCAGCTCTCACATCCATACATGACTATTGGAAAAACCATAGCCTTGACTAGATGAACCTTTGTTGGTAAAGTAATGTCTCTGCTTTTTAATATGCTATCTAGGTTGGTCATAACTTTTCTTCCAAGGAACAAGTGTCTTTTAATTTCATGGCTGCAGTCACCATCTGCAGTGATTTCAGGTGGTAATAAATGCCTGGAAAAAAAAGAAGCAAGATGAAGGTTTAGGGATGGATGCTGCTGTAGGTATTATTTCAGATGGAGCACATAGGGAAGCTTCTCTGACAAGGAGAGCAGAGATCATTTTTGAATTAAGTCTTCTTATTAATCTAATATTTAAAATGGTTAAAAGTAGAGATGCTTTGGTGTGGGATTAGCGAATAGGGGAGATTAACATAGATGGAGTGGTCCAGAAGACCTTGTTGGAGAGGTAGCATTTTGTATGGGATCTGGAAAAAATAGAAGGAACCAGGTTTTGAAAAGTAACTTTATTTTTAAAGTGAAAACAAATTGAACATGGTTTAAAAAAATTAATTCAAACAGTAGGGAAGATATAAAGAAGAGTATCCTGATCTCCTGGCTCCATTGCCCCAAAGACAATCCTGTTACAAGTTTCATGTGTCTCCTTCCAAAGATATTTTGTGTGTATGTAAGCATTTATGGTGGAGAGGGCAATGGCAACCCACTCCAGTACTCTTGCCTGGAAAATCCCAGGGACAGAGGAGCCTGGTAGGTCCATGGGGTTGCTAAGAGGTGGACACTACTGAGTGACTTCACTTTCACTTTTCACTTTCATGCATTGGAGAAGGAAATGGCAACCCACTCCAGTGTTCTTGCCTGGAGAATCCCAGGGACGGGGGAGCCTGGTGGGCTGCCATCTATGGAGTCACACAGAGTCGGACACAACTGAAGTGACTTAGCAGCAGCAGCAAGCATTTATGGTTACTTTGTCTTCATTACCCTTTTAAAAAACCAGTAGTAACCTATTGTCGGAGAAGGCAATGGCACCCCACTCCAGTACTCTTGCCTGGAAAATCCCATGGACGGAGGAGCCTGGTTGGCTGCAGTCCATGGGGTCGCTACGAGTCTGACACGACTGAGCGACTTCACTTTCACTTTTCACTTTCATGCATTGGAGAAGGAAATGGCAACCCACTCCAGTGTTCTTGCCTGGAGAATCCCAGGGATGGCAGAGCCTTGTGGGCTACCATCTGTGGGGTCGCACAGAGTCAGACACGACTGAAGCGACTTAGCAGTAGCAGCAGCAGCAGTAACCTATTGTACCCAACATTCTGCACCTTAATTTTTGAAATTTGAAATCATATGGCGGAGATTTTTTCTGTATTAGCTTGTCAAAATTTCTTTCATTCTTACAACACCGGAGTGGTAGTCCACAGTGGAACTGACTTTTTACTTAATGCAGCCAGTCTCCTATTCCTGGTATTAGCTGGTTTCCATTTGCAAATGTGTCTCTATCTATTGGATCCATATTAATAGAAATAAATACATTTATTAAATATATTAATTAGCTATATCTGTTGGATTTAAATTTCTAGAAGTAGAATTGGCTGGGTCAAAGAGGATTTGTGCTTTCCATTTGGATGGATATTGACAATTTGCCCTGTAGAGGAAAATTATACCCATTTATCTTCCCTGCCAATTTACAAAGCTACGGTGTTTTTTTTAAGTGGATGGATTGTAGTTATTAATTAATTTATTTTTAATGTTTATTTATTTATTTATCTTTTTGGCCATGCTGTGCAGACTGTGGATCCTAGTTCCCTGACCAGGGGTCAAACCCATGCCCCCTGTACTGGAAGCATGGCGTCTTAACCACTGGACTGCCAGGAAGTCCTGGTACAATGTGTTTTTAAATATTTTGATCTCTTTTTGTCTAACTGATTGGTGAAAAATATCTCAGTTTAATTTGCCTTTTATGAGCCCTTCATGAGTTTGAACATCTTCGGAGGTCTGGAAAGGCAGTTGTCTTTCTTGTTCTGTTGTCTAGTCAGGGAATGTCAAGTCAAGAGGCCTATTGGGTGCCCCTGTGAAGACAGTAAGAAGGCATCCAGATACACAAGTTAGAGCTCAGGTGGAATTTTCTGAACTGCGGCCATCATTCTGAAAGTCAGTAGTACCTAGATAGTACTGTGGAATGAATGAGCTTACCTACAGAGGAATGAACAAGACAGTGAGAAGAAGGCTGAGGATGCAACCTGGGGCTCTCATCCATCCAGAGGTTGGGTGGAGAAGGAAGGTCAACCTAAGGTTGAGAAGCAGCTGAGAGAGAGAGAGAGGAAAGTAGGTAGGAAATAGAAGCTGCCAAGAAAAGAGAGTGGCTCGGGAGGCACCAAGGGGTCAACCGTGACGTCAAGGAAAAGAAGAAGCTAGGTGCTCTTTACATTTGACCACATGGGTCATTGATAAACTTGAGGTCAAGTTTGCTGGAGTGATGACAAAGTTAAATCGGACTTGATCGAAGAAGTGGAGCTGGGGCTTGGACGTTAACACTTGCAAGGTATTTTGCCAAGATGAGAATTAGGATAATAGGATGTAGTGGGATAGAGATAAGGGATCAAGGTCAATCTTTTGGTTTGATTTTTTTTTTTTTTTTTTGAGATGGGAGATACTGAGGAAGTGTCTTTGCAGGTGGAAATGATCCAGGAGAAAGGGTTGCTGATGTGTGTGAGTTATGTATATCTGGGAGGGCAGACTCTTAGAAGGGGAGGGATTTAGGAACAAGTGGAGGTGGCCCCGAGTGGCAGGAGAGACATGTCTTCAACTGTATCTTGAAGCAAGAAAGAGAATGCGATTCAAATGTAGGCAAGTTTGAGGGTGTGGGTAGTGGGAGATCAGAAAACAAGAATCCAGTGGTTTGTATTTCCTTCATAAAGAAGGAAGCAGGATCTTCAGACCTGGGTGAACAGTGGGAGAATGATACAAAATCCACGATCAAGTAGCAAGTGTGAAGTGGGCATCCCCTGAGCAGGACAGGGACCTCTCCCAGGAGCCAGGATGGAAGTGCCAGGCTTGTTTTAAGGCCTTGGAAACTTACCGGCATTCAGGCAGCTCTGCAACTGAGAAGTAAATCCCGGGCTTTGTGTTGTACAGAGTGGTTAATTTCGAGGTGTCCGATCTCCACGCTGTTCATGGAGTTATTTATGTCTGAGATGATGAAAATTCCCTCCCCCTACTTCTGGGCCCATAAAAAGTGTGGGGAAGTGGTCAACATACCAGCCTGCGTTCCTGGGTCGTGTGGATTACTGCTGTCACGGGCGTGTTTCGCGCCCCCATCCATCTTCCGCCCAGACTCCCAGCTCACGCCTGTCAGGACGGGGCATTGACCCCTGCTGAGGCCAGGTTCCCGGCTTTGGGCACCATGTGGGCCTGAACACAGCTTGTGAGCAAGTGCTTTTAATAAGCGTCAAGTTCCCCAGTGTCTCCTCTTTCCCGGCCTCCTTCTTATCGTCTAAAGACAGCAGACCCTGGCCCCCACTGAGCGTGGGATATGGTTTCCTACCTAAACACACACTCGCCACGGGATGGGGTATGTCCTGGGTCCACGGGGGTCCTGGGTGTGTGGTGTTGTGTTACTGCATTCTACGCTGACTAGATTCCTGTTTTCTGGAAAATCCTGTTCAAGGAAAAGTATGGGAGGAGGCTTGTCTGAAACACCCCCGACCCCACCCACTACCCCATCATTGTGGGTCTTTTCAGCTCTGCCATTTAAAAAAAAAAATTATTTATTTATTTTTGCCTGTCCTGGGCCTTCGTTGCTGCGAGGGCTTTTCTCTAGTTGTGGCGAGTGGGGACTACTCTCTAGCTGCAGTGTGAGGGCTTCTCACTTCAGGGGCTTCTCTTGTGGCAAAGCATGGGCCTTAGGGTGCTGAGGCTTCAGCAGTTATGGTCCCTGGACTATAGAGCACAGGCTCAGTATTTGTGGCACACAGGTTTAGTCGCTCCAAGGCATGTGGGATCTTCCCTGACCAGGGATCGAACCTGTGTCTCCTGCATTGGCAGGTGGATTCTTTACTATTGAGCCACCAGGGGGGACCTGGGTTTTGCCATTTTGACAAAGGCCCCTAATCTCACTGGATCTGTCTGTTCATCTATAAAATGGGAGTGATTGTATCTGCCTTAAATATCTATTGTGGGTTTGTGTGTATGTGTGAAATTTAAGTGAGAGGAGGAATGCAAATTTGCATTTCCATCAAGAATTCTTTTATTTTATTTTTTGGCCATGCCACACAGCATTTGAGCCTAGTTCCCTGACTAGAGATTGAACTTACATCCTCTGCACTGGAAGCATGGAGTCTTAATCACTGGACTGCAAGGGAAGTCCCATCAATTATTATTTTTATTAGTTGTCTCTCTATCCCCTGATACCTTCCTTGTCCCAAATACAGTGTCTAGCAGAGCCTGCCACATCCTACGTTTTCAATAAATGTTTGGGAGAATTAATGAATGAACAGAAGAGGTGAATGTGTTGGTAGGTAAACCTACATACATAATAATGGTTACAGCTAATGAGCACTTAATACTTTTAGGCACTCTGGTAAGAATCTTACAGCACAAGGTCATTTATTCCTCACTGGAGGTAGATGGTCATGCTTCCATTCTACAGAGAAGAAAACAAGCACAGCAAGACTGAATTACCTAAGGGAGGTCTCCCACCATGTGAGTGCTGGAGCAGAGGTTTGAACCTAGGACTTTCTTGTTTCAGAAGCCATGCTCTTGAGCACTGTGGTTTCACCCTGTGTGTGTGACAGCAGAGGGGACCACTTTGAAAATGACACTGATTACCTGTGCTGAAATTATTTGTACTTTTGTGGGGCTCAAAGAGCGTTGCTATCGTTTAGCTGCTAAGTCATGTCCGACTCTTTGCGACACTATGGACTGTATCCTGCCAGACTCCTCTGTCAGTGGGATTTCCCCGGCAAGAATACTGGAGTGGGTAGCCATTTCCTTCTCCAAGGGATCTGTCCAACCCAGGGATCAAACCTGCATCTCCTGCATTGGCAGGTGGATTCTTTACCACCAAGCCACCAGGGAAGCCCTCAAAGAGTGTTACTTCTGTGTTAAAGATGGGCCTCTGAGAACATGAATAAGCATGGGTTGACTGAGTAAATAAACTGCTTTGTGTTCCCAGGAAGAGGAAATGAAGTTTTGTGTGGCTGTACCTGGAGTTGCCATGCTGGTTTGGACGCAGACTAGCCAGATGGGCTCAGCCATCCCATGTCTCCAGCTGTCTCAGTTCAGCTGGCTGGGGTGGTGAATGCAGCAGGTCAAGCCACCAGAGTTGATTCCCTGCTGCCCACCCCAGAACAAGCAGAGCTGGGATTAAGCCGGGATCCTTGAGGGCTTCCCAGGTGGCTCAGTGGTGAAGAATCTGTCTGCCAATGCAGGACACACAGGTTCGATCCGTGGGTCGGGAAGATCCCCTGGAGGCGGATGTGGCAACCCACTCCAATAGTCTCGCCTGGAGAATCCCATGGACAGAGGGGCCTGATGGGCTACAGTCCATGGGATTGCAAAGAGTCAGACACAACTTAGTGACTAAACAACAGCAACAACAACAAGGGATCCTTGACTTTCGTATTGTTTTCTTCTCTGTCTTGGTTGGGAGTGGGATGAGATATGGGGACAGTGGCCTCTGCATCTCCCACCCTTCTGACTCTTGGCTCCTAGGGGCCATTTGCTACCCAAGGTGGCCCATCAGACCAGGCAGTAGGAATTGTCTGTCTCACTGAGACCCTTGGCCAAGCTTCAGAGCATTGTCCCCTACAAGCAAGGTGATCTTAATTCCCACTCAACCATTTACTCTCCAGTGGATTGGGCAATGGAAGCAGGCATGGACTTGCCTTTCTCAACCTTCCTCTGGCCTTTAGAGAATAGAGGGCTTTACCCCATGAAGATGGGGTGCTGGGTCTAGAGAGAGCCAGGGGAGCTGAGATCTGAACTTGAGCATGTCAGTGCAGTAGGGCTGGATTCAGAGGAGATGGGGCAAGCATTCTCCATTCGGGAATGACAGCCCCGAGCAGCCCACGGTGGGCATGCACTCCTGGGTACTGTGCTGGCTGGCTGTTGTCTCGTTCTAATAAATTAAATCTGTTATAGCATCACTGTTATATTCCTGAGACAAGCACTTCCAAGGCAGATTAGAAAGGAACTTAAGGGGATTAAAAGCTTCTCTTAGTGAAAAACAATGTTTCAGATGGGAAATCCATTTACCAATATGAATTTCAGCAGAAATGCATGTTTTCTTTAATGCATTGCTACTGCTCAAAGAAAGCGGGGTTTCCCCCCACGCCTCCGTCCTCTGTTTTGCATAAGTTATAATGTGGATTCTGTTGAGCGTAGCAAGCCTCTCAGGGAGATTGATGGCTTCCATAAAGTTGCACGAAAACATTTCTCCTTTGTTCATGGGGGAAAAGAAAAGTGTCTAATGGATTTGGAGTATTAAAAGAGTGTTGGTTTATACTGGAAACCAGGGGAAGTCTAGGAGTAAATATAGACACCAGAGGAAATGGATTAATTGGAGATGGAAACAGTCAATTCTCAGTTATCTGCCTGTGACTTATCTGTAAGAAGTTTAAAACAGGAGCAGAAAGCATCCCAAGGCTTCAGGAGCCCTGCCTGGCTGTCTATCACTGTGTCTACTCAGGGAATTGAAAGCCACTTTAATAACCTGGGCCCAATATAATTTGGAAGGTAATTCTGCTGCTGCAGTTATGAAAAAAAAAAAAAAAGTCACAGAAGGCAGTCCAAGGGATATGTAATTAATTTTTTTCCCTATGACTCACAGGTTGGGATTCTCTATACCATTAGAAAGTTGACTTAACTTAAAATCAGGAACTAGTCCCCTAAAGCTAACATGGAGCTCTGATCTCAAGGGGGTTAGAAAACTTAGGACGACTGCTGGGTCAGGCCCCAGCACTCAGTGGTATGGAGATAATTTCTCCAGGAGGCTGGTGAGCCCTGTCTGTAGAGCTGTGTGTGCATGCATGCTAAGCTATTTCAGTTGTGGCTGAATCTTTGCGACCCTATGGACTGTAGCCCGCCAGGCTCCTGTGTCCGTGGGACTCTCCAGGCAAGAGTACTGGAGTGGGTTGTCGTGCCCTCCTAAAGTGGATCCTCCAGACCCAGGGATCAAACCCGCGTCTCTTAAGTCTCCTGCATTGGCTGGTAGGTTCTTTACTGCTAACTCTCCCTGGGAAGCCTGTAGAGCTGCTGTCTGGATTAGTTATAAGTCGTTGTCTGAACCCAGTGCTGACAGTTGGGTTTGGTGCATTAGTGAGTAGTGGTCTGTTCTAGGTGATTCTCAGGAATCTCTGGGGGTGCCAAGTGCTGACTTCTCTCCCACAGTGGCCCATGGAGTTGGGTATCTGTGACCAGGGTCATGCATGAAAAACTCCTCCCTGACATTTAAGGAGACTGTTTAGAGTGATATTGAGAGCTCTTCGGGTAGTCAAGGAGTAGAAACTCATTTATACCTGCTCAAGTCAGGGGTGAGTTTGCTGTAGGGATGCAACTCTTAAGCATCCAAGGAAATGGAGAGAAGCTGGGACTGGATACAGTCATGGACTAAATCTGCCTCTCTTCTTTTTTCTCTCCCTCTCTCTCTCCCTGCTTCCCTGCCTTCCCTCCAGCTCCTCTTTCCTTTTCTCTTGCCAGAAGTGAGACTGAGCCAGGGTCTCTCCGAGATCCAGGCCTCAGCAGTATGTCTCCCCACCACCACCCACCCCACCCAGGCCTCTTTAAGGGGTGACCACTTACACTCTTTCCGAAAGCCAGGACATTCCTCATGCAAAGCTCCTCAGGCGCCCCTCTTTTCACCAGGAAGACCCTCATTTTGTCCATATTGTGCCGCTGCTACATCTGGTAGAAGGCTTTGCCTCTTAAAAGGAGAGGCTGAACTTCTGGAGTTCATGTTCCTAATTGTCAGCTCTAATAAATAGCAATATTTGCTCACCATTATTGGGTGCTAACTAGGTGTCAGGCACTGCGTTAAGCACTTGACATGGACTAGCTTGTTAAGCTTCAACAGCTTCAGCAGCTCTGAAAGCTGGGTACTACCACCAGCCCATTTCAGAGCTGGGAAAATGAGGCTCAGAGAGGTGTAGTAACTTGTCTAAGGTCACACAGCTAGCATAGGCAAAAGCAAGATGTCAACCCAGGACCCATAGTCCACACTTTAACTGCAACATTATGGGGCCTTAATGATCTTCTAACTGGAGGCCTGTGTGTGACTTCACCGAAGGCTATTTCCAGTTTGACCACATCAGCTTCCAGCCCAAGAAGTCAGTTTTCTACAACCACATGGATGGAGGTGGAAACAGTGGATTAAAAATGGCACGTACTGTGAGCTGATATCCAGGATTCTAGCCTCTGTGGGATTTCTTACCTGTGTTGCTGCAAATCCTCACCCCACCCAACTGACCGCCCCCCCACCTCCATGGTCCCCCTCCCGTGGGCCACCACACATCCTTAGGCTCCTGCTGGAAAGCCCAGTGCTAAAATCTTGCTCAATTTTAATTACTGTTCCAAGTGCCTTGCTGTCAGCTGCCCTTCTGAAATTGTTTTAATTGAAGTTCCATGAATCCTGGCGAGTTCAGACGGAGTTCATCTCTAAAGCCCATCCTGATTTCATTAAAGATTTGATCTTTCTTTTTTCACCAATAAAACATTTATTATCGTTATCTGTTTCGTAACCATTTTCTTTCTCCAAAGAATTGGGGGGAGGGGGGAATCAACCTCATCTTCATGCCAATAAACCTAAGGAATCATCTGTTGATTTTTTTCTGGTGCACAAGAGGAATAACATTTTAAAAATTAATTATTTTCCTTTTAAATGAAGGTATTCCTCATTCAAGAGGGTATTTAAGCCTATAGGAGCCTATATGAATTATAGTTTATGAATTAACTGCACCCCAAGCTTAGGAAAGAATCATCTTCCTAAATATAGGTGTTTATTCCCCCCCTTCGTTGAGGAGATGCCAGGGCTGTTTTAATAGTCGAAGCAGAATTGGTGTTCTAACACTCTCCACAGCCTTCACTCACGGGAGGTAAGTTTTAGGAAACGAAGTCACGGATGAACCAAATGATGTAAAAATAAAACTGCACTGCAAAGTATCTTGTTGACCCCCGGAGTGTCAATAATTAACAGTTAATTGCTATTAAATCATCGTTGCCCAGTCTTGGCTGGGGTCACAATTTACACCCAGAAGTCCATTCACTGTCTGTGTTTGTGATTATCTGCTCTGCGATGTTCCTCGCAAACCTGATACCTGTCTCCCATTTGGTGGATTTGAGTCACGGTGTTTTTGTTTAAGACTTCAACTGCAGCTCCTTCTCGATCTTTGTTTCATGTATGTAATATACTTAAAATGCACTAAATGACAGTTTATAATATCATTATCTACAGTTAAAGATATTATAACTTCAAAAATGAAAAGAAAGTGCAGCCATATGTGGAAATGGTCTATTTTCTGCCCTTTTAACCTCCCTCCCTGGTAGTTTGAGCTGGACCAGACAGGCAACAGTACGAAAATCATAGGTCTGCAAAATCATTTTGCTATTTTAGCTCACAGTTGTCATGAAAGGAAACTGGGTTATTTAGACAGTAAATAACAACTGAGGACTAATTCATTTGGCTTTTTTCTCTTTCTCTCTCTCTCTCTCTTTTATTTTGGTACTGGGGTCCAATATGTTCTTTATTACATGGTTTGATAATTCAAGGATGGCTCGGCAACCCCCGCTGCCCTGCCACCGCCTCCCCCGCCCCACCCCCAATGACAGGAGAGTTGATTTAAAACTTCACTCTGAAGGGCCCTGGGGTTATTAGGAACAGTGTGGACGGAGTATGGATTAGGTTTAAAAGTAATAAAAAAGTGGACCTGTTGGTTAGGTGAAAAATTCACTATCAGATTCCTGAGTGCAGGGCTCCTTTTCATGTGCAAACGGCACTAAATGAAGCATTTAATTCAACAAATCCAGAGTTCTGATCCGCCAGAAATAGAGACTGGGTTAGTTCAATTTGTAACAAACGATCTCCGTATGATCAAAGTTCTGAGCGCTGATTTCAACATGCTGCTTAAATTAGCCTAACACCAAAGTCTTTGGCTCGGAGACAGTATTTGGAATG
The DNA here is from genome assembly GCF_032452875.1 of Bos javanicus. Taxonomy (NCBI): domain Eukaryota; kingdom Metazoa; phylum Chordata; class Mammalia; order Artiodactyla; family Bovidae; genus Bos; species Bos javanicus. The sequence continues at coordinate 22,980,469 of NC_083885.1, forward strand.
TCTTACCAGAGGAGAAATTCCTTCTCACACATGGTTCTAATATGCCATGCCAGCTTTGCTTTTTAATGGGCTGACAAGGAGGCGCGGTGCTAACTTTTCTGACTCCAGAAAGTTCTTGTGCTGTCACCCGCAAACCAGCTAGGATAATTTTTCCTTGGCTTCCTTATTAAAGGCTGAATGAAAGGATTGTGCAGCTTTCTTAATGTCACTTGGTCTGTTTGCCATAAATTCAGGCGTTCATGATGAAAGCTGCACTTAGATTTCGCTGGGAAATGGAATCAAGGAGAATGCACCCAGGTTCACAATAAATAACTAAGCGTGAGTTATTAAGTGAATTTCATATACCCAGCCTTATTACATCAGCAGTTTAGATAATGGCTTCTGAAAAAATCCATCCATGTCTTTCACGGCCAAAGCGCGGAGGGGTGCGGTGTCCAGAGGGCGCCAAGGTGGACAGCCAGAGCCAGCTGGGGCGAGAATGGAAGAAGTGGTATTTGAAAAATAATATAATATTTACATTTTTGCATGCTGTTTGCCTTTTTAGCTCAGCGGGGAGACCAGCAGGCCTGTTGGCCAACATGACCTGTATCACTGCAGGCTTCCTGCCTGCAATTGTTTGTTTTTTTGCAGAAGGAAGACTAGGGGTTGTTTAGACTATGAGCCTAATTTTAGAGGATGATAATTATGTTGCTTCTAAACCACATATTTTCCAGAATTTGCTGCCCCATGAAAATAACTTGCATGTGTGTCCAGCCTGGCTGGCAGCCAGCCTGATGTCCAGACCCTGGTTCTCTGTGTCATCCTTGGGGACTCCCGGGGACCAGGATTGGGTGGCCCGGGTGGTGGGAAGCGCTTAGTTTGGGGAGGCAGAGAGCTGGTTTGGGCTCCACCATTCTTTTGGATCTTGGGTCAGTCGTATTACTTCCAGGGCAGCATTTTGCAGAATATCAACCTCTGATGTGCTCTGCAGGATGTCTAGATCACACAAGCTTGGGAATCTTTGCCAGCTCTCTTCTCTTCTTCATGATATACGATGCACACAGTTTCATCATCTGTGTCGACTTTAACCTAGCTCAATCCTACCTGCCTTTCAGGTCTCTGATTCTCAAACGCACTCTTTCTTTATGATATAAATCACGATTGTAGTCAATCTGCCAATTACTTGGGAAGTCACTGGGTGATGTGAGTGTTCACTCAACACTAACCTCTTGAGAGTAGGTGCTCTCTGCTTTGTGATGAACTGGTGCTTAGCCTGACGGCTGCTGTGAAGTAGATGCTTCATAATGATTTGAGAAATTACTGAATGAAGACAGTGCTCTTACAGATTCATGAATATTTGAATCGACTTGGAGGATCCCATTAAAATGGAGGTTCTGATTCAAGTTGTAAGTCTGGAGTGGGGCCTAAGAGTGTGTATTTCTCACATGTTCTAATGTGATGCTGATGTCGCATTTTGAGTTGTTATTTAGTTGCTAAGTCATGTCTGACTTTTGTGATCCCATAGACTGTAGCCTGCCAGGCTCTTCTGTCCGTGGGATTTTCCAGGCAAGAATACTGGAGTGGGTTGCCATGTCCGTCTCCAGGGGATCTTCCTGACCAGGGTTCGAATCTGTGTTTTTTACATTAGCAGGTGGATTCTTTACCACTGAGCCACCATGGAAGCCTCTGCATTTTGAATAGCAAGGAATTAAAAAGTTTGTGTTGAATCCTAAATATAACAAATTCTGTTTATCCTATCCTGGTGGAGTACCTAGTGATACCTATGGGCTGAGTGTTACTTTATTCATCTCTAAAATGAACTAAATGCTCTTAAAGGATCCTTGCAGCTTAAAACTGGAGAAGGCAATGGCACCCCACTCCAGTACTCTTGCCTGGAAAATCCCATGGATGGAGGAGCCTGGTAGGCTGCAGTCCATGGGGTCACTAAGAGTCAGACACGACTGAGCGACTTCACTTTCACGCATTGGAGAAGGAAATGGTAACCCAGTCCAGTGTTCTTGCCTGGAGAATCCCAGGGACGGGGGAGCCTGGTGCACTGCACTCTATGGGGTCGCACAGAGTCAGACACGACTGAAGTGACTTAGCAACAGCAGCAGCTTAAAACATTACAGCCTATGGATGTGTTGCTCCAAAATGGTTGCTGAGTCACTACTGGGATGCGGGAAGGGACCTTCCCGAAACACATGATCTTTTGAAGGATGTGAAAACATTGTCAAGAGGGGTTGGGCTCAGCCTGGCTGAGCTCTTTCAGACTCAGTTGTGGCTCCTAGGGAGGCAATTAAGTATCTGCTGGTCCTGGTTGGAGAGCTGCCCCTTCCTATTCCTCTGCATTGGCTGTGAGAGGCTGGGAGGACACGTTCCATGTGTCCAAGCTCAGGATGATACAGGTATAGGGCAGTAGGGCAAACATGAATGGAGCAGGTCCAGAGCGTATGATAAAGACAAGAAAAAAGAACCCTGAAAATTCAACACCAAGCGAACATCAATCACCCAACTGAAACACGAGCAAAAGATTCAGACCGATAACACCACTAAAGGAGATAGATACACTGTAAGTGAGAGCATGAAAAGATACTCATCGTTACTTGGTATTGTGCTGTGTACGCTAAGTCACTAAGTTGTGTCTGACTCTTTGCAAACTCATGGACTGTAGCCCGCCAGGCTCCTCTGTCCATGGGATTCTCCAGGCAAGAATATTGGAGTGGGTTGCCATGCCCTCCTCCAGGGGCTCTTCCCAACCCAGGGATCGAACCTGCATCTCTTCTGTATCTAGATACAGTGTATCTATCTCCTTTAGGTTGCATTGGCAGGTGGGTTCTTTACCTACTGTCTGGGAAGACCTATTATGTATTAAGAGTTTGCAAATTAAAATAAAAATGAGATGTCACTACACAGCTATGAGATTAACTAAAAGCCAAAAATACTGACAATACCAACAGCTGGATATAAACAACAGAAAGTCTCATTCATTGCTGGTGGAAATGCAAAGTGCTGCAGTCACTTGAGAAGACAGGTTGGTAGTTTCTCACAAAATTAAATATACTCAAATCATACAGTCCAGCAACTGAAGCCCTAGATATCCACCCAATTGATCTGAAAACACATCTATACAAAAACCCGCTTGCAAATGCTATTGCAATTCTATTCATAATCACCAAAACCTGGAAGTGCCTGAGATGTCCTTCAATAGGTGAATGGATAAACAAATGGATAAATTATACATCCATAATTAGAATGTTATTCAACAATAGAAAGAAATGTATGATCAAGGCAGGAAAAGGTATGAATGAATCTTAAATGTATTATTACATAAAAGAAGTCAATCTGAAAAAGCTATGTACTATATGATTCTAATTATACGTCATTCCTGAAAAGGCAAAACTAAAGAGACAGCAAAAAGACCAGCGATTGCCAAGGATTTGAGGTGAGGTGAAGGAGGGCTGAATAGATGGAGCTCAGTATATTTTTTAGGTCAATGAAACTATTTTGAAAGCTACTGCTGCTGCTGCTAAGTTGCTTCAGTCGTGTCCGACTCTGTGTGACCCCATAGACGGCAGCCCACCAGGCTCCCCCGTCCCTGGGATTCTCCAGGCAAGAACACTGGAGTGGGTTGCCATTTCCTTCTCCAGTGCATGAAAGTAAAAAGTGAAAGTGAAGTCGCTCAGTCGTGTCTGACAGTGGTGTCGGACTCTTCGAGACCCCATGGACTGCAGCCTACCAGGCTCCTCCATCCATGGGATTTACCAGGCAAGAGTACTGGAGTGGGGTGCCATCGCCTTCTCCGTTGAAAGCTACAGTGATGATCAAGATATTATGCATTGGCAAAACCCACAGAACTTTGCAGCACAAAGAGTAAATCTTGATGTACATTTATTTTAAAGAATAGTTTAGGAGGTTGAGAAAATGTCAAGAAGGAATGCAGAATGTGACAACCTAACTGAATTATCAATGTATGAAACAGTCTCACTGAAGCGGGCAGGGGATGAAGATGCTGTCCTAAATAAGTTTGGAAATGAGTGAAACTGTAAGCCTCCAGGTGAAGGAAGTGTAGCACTCTACTCTCACCGATAAAGTTGTTTCCCATAAAGCTATGAGTTAAGAATTCTGGAACCACTATACCTGTACACCGGAACTGAACAACGAAGTAAGTGAATGGTGGATGATAAGAGTGTGGTTTTTCACACGTGGAGTGGGTTATAGATAAGGAGTCTGGAGGAGACTAGCATGAGCCTTAGGGTGGTGGATCAGAGTTGGAGACATCAGAATGCATTCATGTTTAGCTTTGTTATCGCTACATATAGTTAGATGTAGAAGTTTTAATACACACATATATATGCATTGGTTAGTATACTACATATATGTTCTTGCTTTGACAACTGACAAGGTTTAGAAGTAATGACATCCCAATTGTAATATACAGAGCTGGAGGCAAGATCTTGATTTTTTTTTAATTTACTGGAACATACATGAATTACAATGTTGTGTTAGTTTTTGCTGTTCAGTGAAGTGAATCATCTATATCGATACATATGTCCCCGCCCTCTTGGAGCTCCTTCCCACCCACCACCCATCCCACCCACGTGTGTCATCACGGAGCACCGAGCTGAGCTCCCTGCTCTATACAGTGGGTTCCCACTAGCTCTGTGTCTTACACAGGGTGGTGTACATTTGTCAGTCCTAATCTTCCAGCTCATCACCCCCTCCTCTGTCCACATATCCATTCCTTATGTCTGCGTCTCTATTCCTACCCTGCAAATAAGTTCATCTGTACCATTTTTCTAGATTCCACATACTTGCATTAATACGTGATATCTAGTCTATGTGACAGACTCTAGGTGATTCCATGTTTCTACAAGTGACCCAGTTTTGCTCCTTTTTATGGCTGAGTAATATTCCACTATATATATGTACCACATCTTCTTTATCCATTCACCAGATCTTGAATTTTCAAATCACTCATTCTCTAATAAAAAGAACCAGAGTGTGGAGAAATAGTTGATTCTTGGGCTCCAGGACTGGGGCATGAAATACACCACACGAACATAGAACATGTTGTAGTGCCAGAAAGTAAGAAAGAGCTGAAATACCAAACACAACCAGAACACCAAACCCACAATGATGGGACTATGTCAAAGGATCCAGGATTTCAAGTGAAAGACCACTACAATGGCCAGAACTAGAACCATATAAGCGATAACATCAAGTAGTATTGAATTACAGCCTAAAGTATAAAATTAATATCCATGAGTCCATGCTACTGTAAATAAGTGATTGAATAAATAAATAAATGGGGGGAGGGCAGAGAACAGACCAATCTTCTGTGTAGAATTCAAAATGGTTTATGTAGATATTCTACCCTCAAGGAGGTGAAGCACAGCCTCCCACTCCTTCAGTAACTTACTTCCAGGAGGACAGGATGGAAAAAGAAAGCAAGAAAAGCGTGGCTTCACAGTGGAGAAAGCAGACAAATACCACCCCAAACCCAGTGATCAAGGTCAACATAACTGTGATCACCTTAGTAGTATGTACCCTTGATAAAGTGGCTTCCCAGGTGGTGTTAGTGGTGGAGAACCCACCTGCCAATTCAGGAGACATAAGAGACACGGGTTCCATCCCTGGGTCAGGAGGATCCCCAGGAGGAGGGCACAGCAACCCACTCCAGTATTCTTGCCTGGAGAATCCTATGGACAGAGAAGCCTGGTGGGCCACAGTCCATAGGGTGCAAAGAGTTGGGTGCGACTGAAGCGACACAGCACCCTTAATACAATGGGTCAAGAATGGCTCTTCACCTCTGTGATTTTCTTCCCCAAAACACATGACCTCAGTCTAATCACGAGAAAAACAGACAAATCCCAGTGAAGGGACATTCTTGATTGGTACTGCTCAAAACTGTCAAGGTCATCAGAAAATAGAAATTCTGATAAACTGTCCTAGACATGAGGAGCCAAAGAAGATATGATGAGTACATGTAATATGGTGTGCTGAATGGGATCCTGAAATAGAAAAACAATATCAGGGGAAAAGTGAGAAGATCTGAGTGTAGTATGTGTGTGATCAGTCGTGTCTGACCCTTTGTGACCCCATGGACTGTAGCCTACTGACCAGGCTCCTCTGTCCCTGGAATTTTCCAGGCAAGAATACTGGAATGGGTCGCCATTTCCTACTCGAAGAGATCTTCCTGACTCAGGAATTGAACCTACATCTCTTGTGTCTCCTGCATTGGTAGGTGGATTCTTTACCGCTGAGCCACCTGGGAAGCTTGAATACAGTATAAGTGAAAGTCTCTCAGTCATGCCCAACTCTTTGCTACCCCATGGACTGTACAGTCCATGGAATTCTCCAGGCTGGAATACTGGAGTAAGTAGCATTTCCCTTCTCCAGGGGGTCTTCCCAACCTAGGGGTTGAACCCAGGTCTCCTGCATTGCAGGCAGATTCTTTACAAGCTGAGACACAAGGGAATACAGTACAGACTTCAGTTAATAATAACGTACCCATATCAGCTTATTCACTAAGATAAATAGACATGTTAAAGAAAGATATTAATAAGGGAAAGTGAGTGTGGAAGAGATAGGAACGAACACTGTTCTACCTTCAGAAGACCTTTGTAAATCTAATGTGGTGGGTAGGGAAGGTTGTGAAGTGGTCAAGGTCATTTAGCAATTGTGGGGGAGCGTAGAATTCGACCAAGCCTAGGTTTTTCCTCCTTCCACCAAAATACCCTCTGGCCTCCACCCCCTTCACAAACTGGGTAGTGTACTGGGATTACAGCACAACATATTTCTGTGCAATGTCTGGAAGTTTCAGTCATGATCTTCAGCTGTACACCCTCAATGTGGAGGTATCGTGGGTGGCAGGGTGTGTGTGGAGCCCTCGGTTTCATGGGAATGTCCAAAGTCGGGTAGGTCCCACGTGGGAGGGCTTTTCTGGGATCTAGGCTCCTGTCTGGTCAGCACTTGGTGGGACACTGCATAGGCAGGGATCTTTGTGGAGAGGCCTGTTGATGGCACTGATGGTAAAGAACCTGCCTACCAAGGCAGGAGAAGTTAGAGACTCGGGTTTGATTCCTGGGTCAGGAAGATCCCCTAGAGGAGGACATGGCAACCCACTCCAGTATTCTTGCCTGGAGAATCCCATGGACAGAGATAGCCTGGTGGGCTACAGTCCATAGGGTTGCACAGAGTCAGACATGACTGAAGCAGCTTAGCACGCAGACGCAGGTAGGTGTGGGTCCCCTGTGCTTTGTCACTGCAGAGAGCAGGGACGCCAGGGCTGCCCTCCGGCGCTTCGTCTGTTGCAGGGGCCTTGACATGATTGCTATCTGCTGCTCATCCCAGTGCGCATGCTCCCACTCCAGACTTGTTGGCTCTCTTGCAGGAGAAATGATCTGTGGTCCATCTGGATTCATATCCCGGCTCTGCAGTTTACCAGTTGGGTGATCTAGGGAAAGCAATGAAACCTCTTGGAGCCTCAATTTGCTCATCTGTCCAATGGAGTGAAACAGCTATTCATTCCTCAGAGTTTGTGGGGAAAGTTCAATGGCACCATGCATCAGTGCTTGACAAGGGTCTGACAAAGGCAAACACGGATATATTATTGTTATTATTCCTAATTATTTCTGCCTTCTTTACCCCTCTCCGCCCACCCATTTCCTCTCATCTTTACTCAACCAAATCCTTTCCTAAATGGTACCTTTATGTTACTTGTGCCCCTCGCTTTGTCTGCATTTATTTGGGGCTTCAGGGATCATGAATGGTTACACTGAGAAGCAGGGTAAGTTTCAGGTGTAAATGGGGTAAAAATGTCTATATAGCCCAGAGGATTGGTGGAACAGTGGAGGGCTGTTTTTCAGTGCCTGCCTCCTGATTTCCAGGTTGGTCTGCTTTGGGTGTTCAAAGTGCTGGTCACCGTCAAGGAGGATGCTCCTCTCAATGCCACCTGTGCCTCCCTCCACTGGAGCTTCTTCTTGACTGAGTGGGAAGCCTTGCCATAGCTTCCTCATCCCAGACCTGTGCCCATCTTCCTTGGCCTCCAACTGGGGCAGAAAGTTACCTATATGATATTCCAGAATTGGAGTAGGAAGAGCCCTCAAGCCCTCTGTTTGAAAATGGACCACTTCTACTCGGAACAGCCTGTGCTGTGCCCTTCAGTCTTGGCTGCCCATCTAACCCATGACTTGACCCATATCTCCTGCCTTCAAATCCTGTGTTCTGACCACTGCATCATTTTTTTCTGTAAAAGTAGTGATAAGAATGGTCATTTTCCTTTTTAAAATATTATGTCAAAGTGGGGGAAAATTATAACTTTAGGGTACTCATGTGAGGGCTTCCCTGGTAGCTCAGTTGGTAAACAATCCGTCTGCAATGCAGGAGACCCCGGTTCTATTCCTGGGTCGAGAAGATCCCCTGGAGAAGGGATAGACTACCCACTCCAGTATTCTTGGGCTTCCCTTGTGGCTCAGCTGGTAAAGAATCCATCTGCAATGCAGGAAACCTGGGTTCGATCCCTGGGTTGGGAAGATCCCCTGAAGAAGGCAAAGGCTACCCACTCTAGTATTTTGGCTGGAGAATTCCACAGACTGTATAGTCCATGGAGTCTCAAAGAGTCGGACACAACTGAGCTACTTTAAAAAAAAATTAGGGTACTCACCCCAAGGAATGCACGGAAATTTTTAGTGACCAGTGAGAATTAAAATTCTGGGCTTTACTCCACCAGGTCACACAGACATTTACTCCTATGGGATATACTCTGTGGAGCTCAATTTAGAATTTCTGAAGCCCAAGACAAGGTAGTTGTCTCTTTATCCAGTTGAATCTGGTTAGATGTTTCTGTGACTCCTATAATAAAATAATAATAATAATTTTAAAAAGAAAGTCTTCCACTCATTTTTTTTTTTAATGGTGGAGAATGATTCCAGAGCAATCAATTTAAATGCTGTTCAATCTGCTCTCCAGAGAAAGAATTCAGAGACACTCTGGTCGGATAAAGCTTCTCATCTCCTTAAAAACGCCACTTGGATGGGGCTTAAGCATCTTTGTTCCTTCTCCTCAAGTTGTGAGAGATACATGTCATTTCAAGAAGTATGGAACTAATTGAGGGCTATGTCCAGCTCTTGTAGAGGTGAACAGGGCAGATAAATAAAAACTCCATTGCACATAAATCTTTGCTCCCAACATCAAAGAAAGCAGGATCCTGCTAAGTGTATTTGTATAATGCAGTAATTTATGCAAAAAGCAGCTTTGATAAATGTCCCCTAATTTATTGTCATGTATCTCAAATCAAAGTCAAACATTTACAGCCTGAGCCTGAAGGAAGCCAGGCCTCAGAGAGCCAAAGGGGTTTGAAGTAAAGTAAAGCTACATTGGGCAAAAGGTTAAATGGGATCTGGTTTGAATATTAAGAACTTTCTACAAATGATGGTGAAGGAAAGAGGGGACTAGTTTGGCTTCTAAAAATAAAGCGAGGCAGATTTTCTTTTTCCCCCCAGAGAGTTTTCTTCCAAGGACAGACACGATCCAGGCACTGAAATGGTCTTCGGAGAAAAGAATCAGAGGGTGGGGGGGCGCAGCTGAAGATCCTTTATGTATAATCACAGTAAGACAAAGAAAAAGACTGTCGATTGGGTGCTTTAATGTATGCCAAGCACCGTGTGGAGTATTTTGCATCACTTATCTTGTGGTTTCTATGAAATACTGTGAAGGGATATTCTTATCATTCTTGTTTTATAGCTGGGGAGACTGAGGCAGCTTCCCCAGGAGGCACTGAAGAGGTAGAACCCTCTTTCTTTTGTTTTCATATTTTTTTTGCAGGGGGGTGGGGCTGTGCTGGTCTTAGTTGCGGCATGCAAGATCTTCACTGCTTAGTTGCTTTGCAGAATGTGAGATCTTAGTTCCCTGACCAGGGATCGAACCCATACCCGCTGGCTCTCAAGGTGGATTCTCAACTACTGGACCATGAGACAAGTCCTTAGACTCTCGTTCTTAGTGGATTGGCGCATCTTCACACACTCTTGCTCCAAGGGCACGTGGAGTCACTGAGTAGGGAGTTTCCTTCAAGGTGAGGGTCCAGGCTTTGAGTCCCATCTGTACCACTTTCCAGCTGTGTAATTCTGGGCAAATTCTTTAACCTCTCTGAGCCTCAAAACACCCATCTATTGAATGGACCAAACAGTAGTGCTTTCTTAATGTGGATGTCATGAGGGTTAAAAGAGAGAACTCCTGTTAAATGTAGGATGAGCATTGCACTCATGAATGTCATAGTTGCTGGGTATGGGTTCCACATTCCAGTCCCAGAACATGGATGAGCCCAGGGTCCCCCAGCTAAACCCTAGGAAGCACCTGATGTTTTTAAAATTTTCAGTCTGAAGGATTCTGCACACCCATGATCCCTGTAAAATAAACTCACAACCCCAGTAGTAGCATCGCTGTAGACAGCAGCTGTTTAAAAGATTTTACTGCCCATCTGGTGACTTGGCGTAGTCCTCAGACTGGTTCCAGGAGACAAGGCTTTGCTCTGTGATTCCACCAGCTGGTAACTGGTATTGCAAACCCATATTCGGATCTCAGCCTTCTGGTTAATAAAATTGAGACAGGGAATGGACTTGTGAAGGGCAGCATGTTCTCCCCATCTGAGGGTTTAGCCTCCAAGGCCTGGATCATGATGCTGGTTTCTGTCCAGGGCGAGGCCCTTGGCAGTTGTAAATCTCATGGTTCAGGATGTGTGTGGGTTTAAGGCGTTTGGGAGCATGTTTGCCATTGACTTGTTGGCTTTGTTCAGTGCCCATGGCTGTGGATGGGGTGGGAGGGCAAGGCGCTTCCCACCCAGATGGTGCCTGTGAAGTTTCACCACTTGACTTTTGAAACATGCAAATGAAGAACTCTTCTTTCACTTCCATTCTTAGCCAGAGCTGGGGAAGTGGAGTGGTGGGGTGGGGCAGGGAGGGGGGTGGGATTTGCCTATGCTTTTGAACCACAGTGGATTAGCTCAGAACATCCACTTGAAGACATTCTCACTTTGAGAGGGAAATAGAGCCAAAGGAATCTGGTGCTAGGGTTTGAATTCCAGGAGTATCACTCCTTGGTTCTAGGAACCTTAGATCTATTCCTGCCTACCTAGAACTCTACTTTCCTCATCTATAAAATGGGCGTGCATGGGTGCCAAAGTCGCTTCAGTAGTGTCTGACTTCTTGCGACCCTATGGACTGTAGTCAGCCAGGCTCCTCTGTCCATGAGATTCTCTAGGCAAGAATACTGGAGTGGGTTGCCATTTCCTTCTCCAGGGGATCTTCCTGACTCAGGGATTGAATGTAAGTCTCCTGTGTCTCCTGCTTGGCAGGTGGCTTCTTCACCACTAAGCCACCTGGGAGCAGGCCTCCCTAATTGGGAATGGAAGAGGACTAGATATTTTGTTTTACTTTTTGGCTTTTGGTTACACTCTTAAGTTCTCTCAGCTGCTCAGAAACCTGTCTTTGTCTAGTCTTAGGTGAATTGTGGCTAAACTTTATGATGCTTTTGAGCAAATTTGAAAATGACACCCTCTCCAGGCAGTCACATGGCTTGCCAAGTGGGCTGTGTCTCTGTGCAAAGAAAATGGTTTCCCTTCTCTCTGGGCAGGTGTAGCCTTGCATTGGGTACCCATATGGGTAACCATAGCACGGGTTGGGCTTCAGTCCTCACTCACCCTTCAGGAGGGTCTTTTGCAGTCACCAACCTGCACGACTGTACATGGCAGCCTGGCTACTGGGCCTCCCTCATTCCCTACCATCCCAGAACTTTTAAAGCTGTTGTCCTTAAAGTGGGATGAATTTTTCATTGGTTGTCTTTCAGAAGCTCCTCAACATGTGAGTCTATTCTGAAACAATATCCCCAACTATGCTGGTCACTCTGTCATGTCCGACTCTGCAAATATCCCCACAGGAGGGTGTGAAATGGTAAGAGCACCACAGAGGGGCTTGGAAGCAGGAATGGAAAGCAGGACTGGAGTGAAGAGAAAGGGCTGGAAAATGTCAGAGAGAAAGCCCAGGCCTGAACCGTGTCTGCTGGGGCCAGCTGCACGGTTTGATCTGGGAATCTTGGAGGGGCCTTGCCCATCAGTAAAGATCTCCAGCTGTCTGCCATGGCCTTCCAGGCAGGCCCAGCATCAAGAGTTTGTGACCTGTGCGGTCTGCTGGAAGGGTTCTGAGCCTGGTTTTAACACTCTGTGGTTACTGTCTTGAAATTTTTAATACTTTAAAATAAAGTGTTAGTGTCTCAGTCGTGTCCTGCTTTTTGTGACCTTATGGAATGTAGCCTGCCAGGTTCCTCTGTCCATGGGATTTCCCAGGCAAGAATACTGGAGTTGCCATTTCCTTCTCCAGGGAAGGGGTTGAACCTGGGTCTCCTGCATCGCAGGCAGAGTCTTTCCCATCTGAGCCACCAGGGAGACCCACTTTTAAATAAAGGACTCTGCATTTCATTCTGCGCTGGGCACTGTGAATTACATAGCTGGTTCCCCTCTCAGTTTTGTGGGCCTTCTGTGGGGGCGGGGAGCAGGGGGGCGGGGGTGGTGGTTGTTTTAATGGACAAGCATTTGTTTATCTATGCCGTCATTCAGTCAGCATTTACTGTATACATGCTGTGTGCCAGGGACTTGAGATCTGGCAGTGAACAAATGAGGCAGGGTCCTGACTCTCAGGGAGCTCACACACTGTGGGTGCCAATGGGAAAAGGGTCAACAGTGGAGTGAGAAAACAGGGCACTTTCAGAGGATGAGGAGGGCATACGGGTCTGAAGCAGGGTAATGCCATGGAGAGGGGCTTGATTAGGCCATGTGAGAAGGCATCTTGGAAGAGCGAAACTTGAGCTGAGATCCGAGTGATGGAATAAGAACCAACCATGCCCTGGGAGTTGGAGGTGGGACCAGGATTTCGGGTACAAGGAATAGCAAGTGCAAAGGCCTTGAGGTAGGACAGAGTTCAGGCTACATGGAACCTGTAGGCATAAAAATAGGTTTGGATTTTATTTTAAGATGTTAGTGAATTTTTTACAATATTGTATCTGTTTTATGTTTTGCTTTTTGGCCATGAGACATGTGGGATCCTAGCTCCCTGACCAGGGATCAAATCCACACCCACTGCATTGAAAGGTGAAGTCTCAACCACTGGACTGCCAAGGATGTTCCCCAAGGGTTTGGACTTTAAATATAAGAGACATTGTGGGGAAGTAACAGAAGTCGTAAGGGTGATGATAAGTGCCCTTTGTTAAACAGCTTCTTTGCTCCAGGCTCCCTGTAAATGCTTATGCTTTTTATCTACCATGTAAATGATACATTATTTCCATTTTCCAGATGAGGAAACTGAGGTCCAGTGACCCAAGGTCAGCCAGTTGGTATATAAGAGAGCTATGGTTAGAAGCGAGACCTGTCTGATTCTGAGGACACTGCTCACCAGTTCCTCACTGGTAGTCTTGATCAGTGCTGCCTTCTGACCGCCTCTGGGTGGGGCTCTCTGCTGGGGTGATGGTGTTTCTCCAGTGTCTTACGTCCCTTCTCAGGCTGAGAGACCTCTGAGCACCAGCCGTGGAGATGAGAGATGAAGCAGTCTTTCATCACGTCACTGGAGGCTGTGATGAAATTTTATCCTGTGATCACTTAAATAAAGACAGCTGGGAGAAGCTGTTCAGGAGACACAAATAAGAACTTGGTTCAGATAGCTTTGTTCAACACTGTTTTGGCTCTGCCTGGATTCAAGTCCAGAAGAGTGGGAGAGACTAAAACATATTAATTAATTGCAAAGGAAACTCTCTATAAATGCATGCCTTCCTTCAACTCAGTGGTCCAGAAATGGTGAGTTGACTTTTATTTCTGGACGAGCTCCAAAGCCTCTTGATCTATAAGCCTGTCTCAATTAAATTTTAGAACCAACATGATCAGAACACGCTCCTAAACACTGCTGCAGGTATAAATATATCTGCCTTCGAAGGCTTTCCGACCTGGTAGAGGGGGCTAGGTGCAGTGGGGTGGGTCTTTCAAGGCAGACTACAGGTGCCATAAGATGTATTAAAAAAGGATGCATGGAAGTTTTAAGGATGAGAAAATTTGCATCCATTTAGGGGACGACAGAGGATGAGATGGCCGGATGGCGTCACTGACTGGATGGACGTGAGTCTGAGTGAACTCCGGGAGTTGGTGATGGACAGGGAAGCCTGGCGTGCTGCCATTCATGGGGTCGCAAAGAGTCGGACACGACTGAGCGACTGATCTGATCTGATCTGAGTGCAATTAAAAAAATAATAATTTATTATTTATTTTTGGCTGCATTGGGTCTTTGTGCTGTGCACAAGCTTTCTCTAGTTGCAGCAAGCAGGGGCTACTTTCTAATTGTGGTGTGTGGGCTTCTCATTGCCGTGGCTTCTCTTGATGTGAAGCACAGGCTCTAGGCTGCTTTAGTAGTTGCGGCTCACAGGATCCAGAGCATGGGCTCAGTAATTGTGGTGCACAGGCTTAGTTGCCTCATGGCATGTGTAATGTTAATCCCCTGACCAGGGATCAAACCTGTGTCCCCTGCATTGGCCGACAGATTCTTAACCACTGGGCCACCAAGGAAGTCCCTGCTTAGTGGAATTTATTCATGCAAACAAATAGATGGAACATCTACAAGAACCAGGCACCAGGAATATGGCATTGAGCAAAATGGGATCCCTGCCCTCATGGATCTCACATTCTAGAGAGGGAAAAAGACAAGAAACAGATGAACAAACAGGATAATTTCAATGCAGGAAACAAATAAGAAGGATGATAGAAGGTGAGCGGTGGAGGGTAGGCAACTTGGGACTGCGTGGTTTAGGAGAATCTTTCTCACTGGTGACCTTTAAATTAAGACCCCAAACATGAACAAGACAGAGACGTCTTCAAAAAGGAGGCAGCAATCACATGCTGAGGAATCGCCATTAACACCTTTTTTGCTTATTTGCGTTCTTGGTTTATTGCACAGTGCTTTGCTATATGAGTATATACTATTGTGACAACCTCTCAGAATTACAATGTTATCTAGATCAAGTATGGTGCTTAAGTAGAGGTGATGTGTTGTTGTTCAGTCACTCAGTTGTGTATGACGCTTTGTGATGTCACGGACTGTAGCTCACCAGGCTTCCCTGTCTTTCACTAATCTCCTGGAATTTGCTCAAACTCATGTCCATTGAGTCGATGATGCCATCCAGCCATCTTATCTTCTGTCTCCCCCTTCTCCTCCTGCTCTCAATCTTTCCCAGTATCAGAATCTTTTCCAATAGGTTGGCTCTTCACATCAGGTGGCCAAAGTATTGGAGCTTCAGCTTCAGCATCAGTCCTTCCAATGAATATTTAGGGTTGATTTCCTTCAGGACTGACTGGTTTGATCTCCTTTCTGTCCAAGGGACTCTCAAGAGCACCACAATTCAAAAGCATTCATTTATTGGTGTTCAGCCTTCTTCATGGTCCAACTCTCACATCCATACATGACTACTGGAAAAACCACAGGTTTGACTATATGGACTTTTGTTGGCAAAGTGATGTCTCTGCTTTTTAATATGCTCTCTTTTGTCGTAGCTTTTCTTCCAAGGAGCAAATGTCTTTTAATTTCATGGCTGCCGTCACAGTCCACAGTGATTTTGGAGCTCAAGGAAATAAAGTCTGTCGCTATTTCCATCTTTAACTTGTTCATTTGCCATGAAGTGATGTGTGGTCCAATTTATTTCCTTGGGTGCACTGATAGCTATTTATATCTAGGGGGGCTATTAATATCTAGGGATTGGTCTTGTTTCTCCTACAGATTCACTGTGTGACCTTGGGTAAGTTCCTTAACCTCTCTGGGCTACTTCTGTGAAAGAGGGCCAGGCAGACTTAAAAACCTCAGCACTTTAAAGGTCAATGAATCCATGATCTAATAGATCAAAACAACACATCCTGATGTGTCATTGGGAACACATGGATTTCCCCCACTTTGGCAGAAAATTACGTTATCAGATTCTGACCTGGGATCACAGCAGAGATTGTGAGCTGGAGTTGAACTCTCAGCCTTGATCCCCAGTTTGGTCTGCCCAGGAGCTCTGGGGATAAGTCTGGCCAGCACCCACATGTGTCTTATATTAGTGTTATTTTCTTAACGGCAGCAGCCCTAAACCCTGCCCATTTTACTATTGAGTTACCTGGCTTAGTTTTAGTATCGCTTACACATAAATACCATCTCTGGCTGATGAATCCACTGTTTTGGTTTTACTTTCTCCACCTCCCCCTTCCTTGCACAGGTGTTTATTGCAGCCATCAAAAATAAAGTGAATCAATCATGGTGCTGATTTTAAACCAACGAAGATATGTTTGAACCTCTGCCTTATAAAAGAAGAAAGGAAGAAAAACACAGGTGGCATGCCTTCCCTAATCTGGTGTCTTGTCTACCTGGGATTCATGAAGAAAAATGGAAGACTAGAGGGTAGTGTTTCAGATGAGCGTGGAAAAAAGATGGAAAGCAAATGGTCAGAGGGAATGGCTGTCTTTGGCTAACGTTGGCTTGGTCTATAGCTGTTTAGAAGGATCTATCATTTCAACTCAGTTATGCCTCTGCTGTGCCCTCTCCCCTGTGCCCTCTCCCCTGGAGACTGACAACTGTGGCCCTCAGTGCCTGGGAGTGAACTTCAGAATAAAGAGTGCCTTCCTGATCCATACCAGCTTCTGGAAATGTTTTATCCTAACTGAGGGTGGTAAGAGAAATTGACACCCTGTGAAAATCTGCCTTCTCAGTGCTTTGCTTCAATTTCCCCAATTTTCAGTCCTAAATGGTGTTTTCAGAATTAAGCAGCACCCTGCAGTTTCCTTAACACACACCCCACCTTCTCCCACCCCCTCACACACTTCAAAAACATTGTCTCAGATGATCTCTTATGAGTTTCTGTGTCTACCCAACTCTAAGCCAAGCAGTCACTGTCAAGTCCCCCAGTTAATCTGTGAGTTGCTCAGAACACCAAATATACTAACCCGTTTTAAAACTTTTTGCCCATCTTTGACAAAATATTCAGTATGGTCATAAAAACCCCTAAAGGCCAATTGAATAACCCAAGTCAATGAGATTTTGTTTCTTTGTTTTTAAATTTACAATCATTATTTTTTTTACTAGTCCCATAACTCAAAAATCCAACCATATAAAATATTCAGTGAAAAGTCTTGCTCTACGGCCTTCCATAGTGATCATGCCATCCTGAAGGTTTTCTTTCTGCAAATATAAACACACATGGTCTTGTGTCTCCCTTTGTCACACGAAGGTAGCCCCTTAAATACACTGTTCTCCTTTCAGCCATATCATAGAAAGAATAGCTCTTTTGAAATGATAGTTACCAGGCTGCTGCAGTTGTTGCTAGAATCAATGAAATACTCAGGAGGGAAAAAAAAAAGACTTTGAAAAAGGATAAAGAAGGCCATATCCTTTCAGGAGAGGAGGGTGGAGGCTTGTCCACCCTTTGGGAATTAAAAAAAAAAAGGAATAGTTATCCAAAAACATAAAGAGAGAAGCTTCTAGAATCATAACAATTCAAATGTAGAAGGACCCTTAGGGCACAGTCAAGATTATATTAAGCAAACCTCAGAAAATGATTATGAAATTGGAGAGAAAACCAATGGGGAGGTTAAAAAATATTGGTTTTTTCCTCCCCATGTTTTTCTTTCTTTAAGAGGAAGGATAGAGGAGGGGGGGAAAGAGAGAAGAGAAAAAGAGATCAATCCAGAACGTGCTCACATGGAGGGGCCTGCTTGGGGAAGCTGAACAGCTGTTTGATCTCTGTGAAGAGAGAACTTCATAAAGTTGAATTGGGAAACCGTGAAACATACTGTCATGTCACACCCAGTCACACCCCATAAGATGACACCCATGCGTCTGTTCACAACTGTGTATGAAGTGGCATGGATCCAGCTTGTGGAGCTGAGATATCTGACTACTCTGGTGTGTATGCTCACCTAGACCTTTCACTGCATATAAACCTCACAGGTCTGAACAATAAGCCCCAACATCAGGACATGCAGAGATCTCTGCCTGAGTACAAATTGTCCTGTAAATGAGAACTCCAAATCCACTCAGGTTTGCCCTGAACCGAGGATCCCACTCTCTCAGTACATGGGGCACCCCAATTTACAGATTCCCTCTGCTGCTGAAACTTGCTAATTATTATATCACGAATGAAATACTTGGCAAACCATAGAGTGGAGTATTGGGCTTCCAGGTTGTGCTAGTAGTAAAGAATCTGACTGCCAATGCAGGAGACGTAAGAGATGTGGGTTTACTCCCTGGGTCACGAAGATCCCCTTAAGGAGAGCATAGCAACCCACTCCAGTATTCTTGCCTGGAGAATCCCATGGACAGAAGAGCCTGGCAGGCTGTAGCCCATAGGGTCGCAAAGAGTCAGACATGACTGAAGCGACTGAGCAAGGATGTGCAGAGTGGAATATTAGGCCGAATTACTCACGAAATATTTACAACCGCTCCTCCTTGTGAAGACTCTGCCTGTCGTTCATTTAACAGCCAGGAATCCCAGGAAGACGGATCGCCTCATCCCAAAATGAAAGAGAATTTCTAAAAAGGAAATCAAGAAGAGTAAGCCAAATTTTTTATACAGTGAACACAACAGTGAGGCAATTAAAATAAATGTGATTTTCCAGATCAAGAAAGCTGGGCCTGTTCATTGCTCCATGGTACCTCTCCATGCATCCTGATTTTCCTTGCAGCTGTTTCTGTTTTGTGGTGCAGTTTGACATCCCTGGGGTTTTCTATCTGGAACTGGACATGGAGACTGCCCCTCTCAGAAGCAGGCTGCTTACCCGAAGCCGATTCTGTATACAGAGGACCTTCACCAGCAAGCAATGTGTTTCTAATGAGGAGGGTGTATCTTGGTTCCTCTTCTTAGAGGAGTCTGAGCTCTGGTTTCCATATATTAGAGCATCTTGAAGACCTCAGAGCCCTGCGCTCCTTTGGAACTCATGACCCAAATTCAGAGCAAAGAGCTAACCTCTTCTGGGAATGACAAGCGCTACCAGTTACCAGAGGCTAACAGGCCTCTTAGTATGAATGAAGACTGCTTTTGAATTCTTTCACTTCCTTAGAAAAAAATCACTGGATGTGGAATCTAAAATGTGACGCAGATGAACTTATGTACGAAGCAGAAACAGACTCACAGACATAGAGAACAGACTTGTTGCCAAGGGGGAAAGGGAGTGAGGAAGGGATGTGTGGGAGTGTGGAGTCAACGGATGCAAGCTGCTACACGTAGGATGGGTAAGCAATATGATCCTACCGTACAGCACAGCAAACTAGCAAACTATATTCAACATCCTGTGATAAACCATATGGAAAAGAAGGTGAAAAACTACGTATATACATGTATAACTGAATCACTTGGCTGTACCGCAGAAATTAACACAGCACTGTATATCAACCTCAATAAAACAAATTATTTTCAAAAAAGAAAAATCAATGGAAAAGCAGTTTCTCTTTGCCTAGCCGTTTGTTGTCTCTCAAATTCCCTAATCACCTTCTGAGCTTGCTTAATACAACATTGATTTGGGTTGTTCAATTGGCATTTGGGAGTTCTATGACTGGAAAGTGTTGAACATTTGCAGCCTCATATTTCATGTTATGTGAGTTAAAAACATCTTGAAGATGTGTATTATTAATGACACAATAAAATCTCATTAGCACATGGGGTTGCTAGATGTGGTTTATCTAACATTAAGCAGAAATTGGCATGTTGAGGGGAGTATCAAGGTTCCGTGATCCCAGACACTGATATTGAACAAGCAGGGGCCAGGAGCAATCCACTATTGATTAGATAGTGCAAGTAATTGTATTTACCGAGCCGTTTTATTGGGTGGGGCAGAAGGTGAGCTGGTTCTTCTTCAGAGTGGAGAAAGAGCAATCAACAAAGATGATGTCAGTCAGAGCCCCAGAGCCAGGGCGATTTTCTTGGGCTTTACTGATCCTACTCATGATTTAGAGATGCAACATATGCTGCAAGGTTTCTGGTAGCTTCCTGGGTCCAAATGCTTGTGTGTCCTGCAAGTTTTGGGGTATGTTTTT
The DNA here is from genome assembly GCF_032452875.1 of Bos javanicus. Classification (NCBI taxonomy): domain Eukaryota; kingdom Metazoa; phylum Chordata; class Mammalia; order Artiodactyla; family Bovidae; genus Bos; species Bos javanicus. The sequence continues at coordinate 23,000,535 of NC_083885.1, forward strand.
GAGTCGAGCTAACCTCTTGAATTTTATTCAGTCCTTACCTCCATCCTCCTCCACTACAGCCATCACCACCACCAACATCACCAGCTCTGCCACCATCACCATCACCACCATCACCATCACCACCACTACTCTTACCAGTACCTCCAACGGTACCCCTGCACCACAATGGCCACTGCCACAACCATCACCAGCACCATCGCCACCGTCATCACCATCACCAGTACTATCACCAACATAATCACCACCACCATCACCATGATCATCACCATCACCATACCACTGTACCACTATGGCCCCCATCGCCACCGTTGCCATTACCATTATCACCACCGTAACCACCGCCACCATCACTAACACCACTACCATCAACACCACGGTGACCACCACCCTGCTCATGAGGCGGGAGTAGGTTTTTTGAGTTTGAGGTCATAGGTTTGCTCCTGCTCTGCCCCTATGTCCTCTTTGGTTTTGCCATCTGACTGAGAGGTTTGTGATGAGGTACAAATGAGTTAAAATGAGGTCATTCTGTAGAGTGCTTGGCACAGAGCAGGCATTCAGTGAATGTGCTATATCTTTGATGAAATATTGTGATTTCTTAGCTTCTTTGCTCCTAACGCAATTTTCTATCTCAAGGGAGATTAAAGGCTTTGACTTTCCTTCCTTCCTTCCTTCTTTCTTTCCCCCTTCCTTCCCTCCTTCTTTGCTTTCCTCCATCCCTCTCTTCCTTTCATCCCATACGTTCTTTAGTTCTGTGGCTGAATTGTTTGTGAAAACCTTTCATTCATCAGACATGCCATTATCCCAATCTCATCTTTCTCAATAGAGATAAGTCATCCCAGCCAGAGCCATCCTCAGACCAGCCAGCCCCAGCCAATCTGCCAGTTGATTGCATGTATATGGTCAAGCCCAGGCAAGATCAGCCTAGATAAATTATATTTTATCCTGCACAAAAATAAAGTCTTTTTTTGGCACTAAGTTTGAGTCTAGTTTGTTACACTGCAATATGGTAGCACTAGATAACTGATACACTCCCCCTAATCCATTCTCTACCCAACATCCAGCATAATATTAACATATAATTCAGATCATGCCTCTGTCCTGCTTTGCACTTGGATAGAAACCCAACTGGAACACATCCTGTGGCTGGGGTGCCAGGATTCTGCTTGGGTCACTGGCCTTGTGTCAAATACCTTTCTGCTGACTTCTTTACCCATCACCCTAGTCTTTCCCACTCTTTGAATTACGAGCATGCTCTCTTGCCTCTGGGCGATGTAAATGCTGTTCCTTCCACCCTGATGCTCTCTCCATCCTCCCCATACCTTCACTCTTCTCACAGCTCACTCCTTCCCTTCCTCCAGGTCTTACAGGGGCCTTCTTTGATCTCCTGTCTCAGGCAGGTCTTCCTTGTCTTTCTCCAACCTCTCATTTGTTTCCTTTATAATAATGATGACAATTCACATTTTCTTTAGTCTTTTCCCTAAATGAAAACGGGGGCGTCTACCCTCTCTCACTAGAATCTAAGCCCCATGAAGGCAAGAATTTTATCATGTCTAGGTAGCTAAGTTATTAGTATTTATCTTAGAATTTGAATCGGAATAGGCATTCAATTTGAATCAGAGTAGGGCTTCCCTTGTGGCTCAGTTAGTAAAGAATCTGCCTGCAATTAAGGAGACCAGGGTTTGATCCCTGGGTTAGGAAGATCTCCTCGAGAAGGAACGGCTACCCACTCCAGTATTCTGGACTGGAAAATTCCATGAACTGTATGGTCCATGGGGTCACAAAGAGTCGGCATTCAATAACCATTTTTTCTATGCCCACCACAGTAATGATGGGGATAGAAAAATCCCCAGTCAGGTGCTACACTAAATGCTTTAAATGTATCCACCCAGTTAATCTTCACAACAGGTGTGAGTAGGAACCATTACAATCCCATTCTGTAAATGAGATGAGGCATAAAGAAGTTGAGGGAATTGTCCAAAGACACAGAACTAGAAGTTGGCACTGTCAGGATGTGAAGTGGGCAGTCTGGCACCAACATCCGGGTCCATAACTGCCCTGCACCATCCCTGTGTACCACTGAACGTCCAATGTACACGTGAAAATGTAAGTTCTTAAAGGTGCAGTAACCTGTGCTAGGGCCTCCTGGATAGTAATTACGAAGATGTTAAAGTATGGACGGTTTGATTCTTCACCACTAGGGTTTCGTCAGCACCCATGCTAGTGTCAGGACTCCTTGCCTGGCCAGTGCTGTTCTCTCTTTCTAAAAGTCTCTTTCTCAACAACTCCCTTATTGACCTGGCAAACTTCTTTCTTTAAACTAATCCAGGCAACGTCACTTATTCCTATTTTTTTGTAAAGATATTTTTATGTGGACCATTTTTTTAAAGTTTTTATTGAATTTGTTACAATATTGCTTCTGTTTTGTGTTTTGGATTTTTGGCCATGAGGCATGTGGGGTCTTAGCTCCCTGACCCGGGATTGACCCCACACCCCCTGCATTGGAAGGCAAAACGTTAACCTTGGAGCATCAGGAAGTCCTGCGCCTACCCATTCTTCAGGCTCTGGCTCAGCTATTTCCTTCTCCATGGAGCAGAATTATTTTCCACTCCCTTCTCTGGGCACCCATAGAATCGTTGCAGTACTGAACATACAGTACTGTGTTGATTCTCTTTCTACCAGAGTAGATAGTGCTTGGAGGCAAAACTCATGTCTACTAACCCCAGTATCTGAGTCCTGGAAGGGAGCTTAAAACACCTGATTTGAAAAAAAAAAAAAAAACACTTGATTTGATTGATTAAATGAGGCTCCACTTATGGTGGGTCTGTATTTCCATCCCTAGAGATCAGATTTTATTTTTTCCTATTAATATGTAAATCATTAGAATAATACCCAGCACCTTAAGTGCTCTGTTTGCTATAATTATACACGTTTGTTGCTACTAAAAGTGGAGAAATAAAAAATTTCTTGGTAAATGTGGAAAAAAGTAAACTCTATAAGCAGTCAAATGCTCAAAGGCATGAATGTAGAGAATTTCATCACAGCATGGTGTATAAAAAGCAAGAAGAAGAAAATAAGATTCCTTAGTCTGTTTGTGTGTGTGTGTGTGTGTGCCCAGTCATGTCTGACCATTTTTTGACCCATAGACAGTACCTATCCAGGCTACTCTGTCCTAGAATTCTGCAGGCAAGAGTACTGGAGTGGGTTTCCATTTCCTACTCCAGGTGATCATCCCAACCCAGGGATCGTACCCATGCATCCTGTGTCTCTTGCACTGGCAGGCAAATTCTTTACCACTGAGCCACCTGGGAAGCCCTTAGTCTGTTTAGCCTGTTAGTAAAATTCCTACTGTTCAGGAATTTTAAAAGACAAGGTAAAAATATTAACAAGAAATTTGTTTATATTATTAAATTTAAAGAGCATGGGATATTTCTCCATCTATTTGTGTCATCTTTGACTTTTTTCATCAGTGTTTTATAGTTTTCTATATATAGGTCTTTTGTTTCTTTAGGTAGTTTTATTTCTAAGTATTTTATTCTTTTTGTCAAAATGGTGAATGGGATTGTTTCCTTAATTTCTCTTTCTGTTTTCTCATAGATGGAGAAATATACCATGTTCATGGATTAGAAGAATCAATATAGTGAAAATGAGGATACTACCCAAAGCAAACTACAGAGTCAATGCAATCCCTATCAAGTTACCAACGGCATTTTTCACAGAACTAGAACAAATAATGGAGAGGGCAACCGCACCCCACTCCAGTACTCTTGCCTGGAAAATCCCATGGATGGAGGAGCTTGGTAGGCTGCAGTCCATGGGGTCGCTAAGAGTCGGACAGGACTAAGCGATTTCACTTTCACTTTTCACTTTCATGCATTGGAGAAGGAAATGGCAACCCACTCCAGCCTGATGGGCTGCTATCTATGGGGTCGCACAGTGTCGGACACGACTGAAGCGACTTAGCAGCAGTAGCAGTAGAACAAATAATTTCACAATTTGTATGGAAATAGGAAAAACCTTGAATAGCCAAAACAATCTTTGCAAAGAAGAGTAGAACGGGAAGAATCAACCTGCATAACTTCAGATTACACTACAAAGCTACAGTCATCAAGACAGTATGGTACTGGCACAAAGACAGAAAAATAGGTCAATGGAATGATAGAAAGCCCAGGGATAAATCCATGTGCCTATGGACACCTTATCTTTGACAAAGGAGGAAAACATATACAATGGAGAAAAGACAATCTCTTTAACAAGTGATGCTGGGAAAACTGGTCTGTTTCTGCTGCTGCTGCTGGTAAGTCACTTTAGTCATGTCCAACTCTGTGCGACCCCATAGACAGCAGCCCATAAGGCTCCGCCATCCCTGGCATTCTCCAGGCAAGAACACTGGAGTGGGTTGCCATTTCCTTCTCCAATGAGTGAAAGTGAAAAGTGAAAGTGAAGTTGATCAGTTGTGTCTGACTTTTCACAACCCCATGGACTGCAGTTCACCAGGCTCCTCCGTCCATGGGATTTTCCAGGCAAGAGTACTGGAGTGGGTTGTCATTACCTTCTCCCCGGAAAACTGGTCAACCATCTGTAAAAGAATGAAACTAGAACACTTTCTAACACCATACAAAAAAATAAACTCAGAATGGATTAACAATCTAAATGTAAGACCAGAAACTATAAAACTCCTAGAGGAAAACATAGGCAAAACACTCTCTGTCATAAATCACTGCAAGATCCTCTATGACTCACCTTCCATAGTAATGGAAATAAAAGCAAAAATAAACAAATGGACCTAATTAAATTTAAAAGCTTTTGCACAATGAAGGAAACTATAAGCAAGGTGAAAAGACAGACTTCAGAATGGGAGAAAATAATAGCAAACAAAGCAACTGACAAAGAATTAATCTCAAAATATATAAGCAGCTCATGCAGCTCAATACCAGAAAAATAAATGACCCAGTCAAAAAATGGGCCAAAGAACTAAACAGACATTTCTCCAAAGAAGACATACAGATGGCTAACAAACACATGAAAAGATGCTCAACATCATTCATTATCAGAGAAATGCAAATCAAAACCATAATGAGGTACTATCTCACACCTGTCAGAATGGCTGCTATCAAAAAGTCTACCAACAATAAATGCTGGAGAGGGTGTGGAGAAAAGGGAACCCTCTTACACTGTTGGTGTGAATGCAAACTAGTATAGCCACTATGGAAAACAGTGTGGAGATTCCTTATAAAACCGGAAATAGAACTGCCATACGACCCAGCAATCCCACTGCTGGGCATACACACTGATGAAACCAGAATTGAAAGAGACACGTGTACCCCAGTGTTCATTGCAGCACTGTTTATGATAGCTAGGACATGGAAGCAACCTAGATGTCCATCGGCAGATGAATGGATAAGAAAGTTGTGGTACATAGACAGAATGGACTATTACCTGCTATTAAAAAGAATGCATTTGAATGAGTTCTAATGAGGTGGATGAAACTGGAGCCTACTATACAGAGTGAAGTCAGTCAGAAAGAAAAATACCAGTACAGTATATTAATGAATATATATGGAATTTAGAAAGATGGTAATGATGACCCTATATGTGAGACAGCAAAAGAGACACAGATATAAAGTACAGACTTTTGGACTCTGTGGGAGAAGGCAAGGGTGAGATGATTTGAGAGTATAGCACTGAAACATGTATATTACCTTATGTGAAATAGATGACCAGTAAAAGTTTGATGCATAAACCAGGGCACTGGGACAACCCAGAGGGATGGGATGGGGAGGGAGGTGGGAGGGGAGTTTGGGATGGGGGACACATGTACACCTGTGGCTGATTCATGTCAATGAATGGCAAAAACCACCACAATATTGTAAAGTAATTAGACTCCAATTAAAAAAAAAAGGCATGGGACCTCCCTAATGGTCCATTGGTTAAGACTGCACTCTCAGTGCAAGAAGCCAGGGTGTGATCCCTGGTCAGGGAACTAGATCCCAGCTGCTGAAGCTAAGAGTTCATGTGCTACAACTAACGATCCTACATGCTACAAAGAAGATCCTGTTTCTAAGACCTGGAACAGCCAAAAAAATAAATATTAAAAAATATTTTAAAAGCATGTTACATAAATAAAACTATGGTACAGATCTTTTCCTTTTTTTTTTTTTTTTTGGCTCTCTTAGTGGATAATGCATAAGGGAACGGAGTCATCTATAGACAAATTCCACAGAAAGAGTTTGAAGGGACACAGACCAATTTATCAGTGTGCTAATCGCTGGTAGGAGCAAGGTAAGATTTCAAGTAATTTCATTCCTTAGAGTATTCTGTCCTCTTTAGAATTCATTTTAACAAGGAACAATCATTGTTTCATAATCATCAAATAGGGCACTAATAGCAATACAATAATAATTATGTTTTAACATTGCCCAATTATCCTGTTTCCAGGGCTGACTTGTGGTCATGATCAAAAATGCTCCAGACCCCAAGAGAAATGTAGCCAAGTACTCCCAAGACTTCCAAAGGGGACAGAAGTGCCTGGTGGTCACAGGATTGGGACTTCCCAGACAGGAGAAGCAATAGGCACTGGGGTTGTCTGTCCTTGACAGGAATTCCATGTTGACTGTCTGAGGGGAGTTGATCTTAAAACCCTCAGTATGGAGTTTCAGCATGGTCACTGAGTTTACCACTTATAAAACATGTCATTTCTGCTCCTTAATCCGTCTCCCATACTTGAAGAAATCACGTGCCAATATCATAAGACAAAACAAAGAAATGTTTGCCCAAACAGCTAACAGCCATCCCCTGGTTTGTTAGCTGTTTACACCTTCCCCATGGACCCCTGAAACATGGAGTAAAACATGTCCTTTGGATAGCCTCTTAGCATCAGGTTGTAAAAGAAAAATCAAAATGTTCCTCCGTTTTTAATATCCTCACTTTCTCTTTGGCAAATAGAGAGCTTTCCAAAACATAGAATTGATTTGGGTCAAAAAAATTCATTTTTAATTGCTATGTGGTAGACATTGTAGTATAGGTTGAAAGATGCAGACTTTCATTCATTCCTTTTTTTCTTTCAACAGATGAGTGTTTGGGCACTTTTCATGAGCTGAGCACTGGGCCTGGTGTTGCAGTTACCAGGATGGACAAGAAGATCCTCATGGGAGGAGACAGATCCATGAACAGATCATCTTATTATAACAAATTTCCTCCTTGACATGAAGAGAGGGAGCCACAAAATAAGTGACCATGTGGGCGTCAGGGATAAAAAGTGGGTCCCTTTGATACAGGACTGTCACTATCACACAAGGTGCCTTTGTGCCAATTACAGATAGGTTCCCTTTGCTGGCTCAGACGGTAAAGCGCCTGTCTACAATGCGGGAGACCCGGACTCGATCCCTGGGTCGGGAAGATCCCCTGGAGAAGGAAATGGCAATCCACTCCGGTACTATTGCCTGGAAAATCCCATGGACAGAGGAGCCTGGTAGGCTATAGTCCATGGGGTCTGAAAGAGTCAGACACGACTGAGCGACTTCACTTTCCCTTTCCCTTTCTCAAGATACTTTCCTTCTGCCTATCAAAAAAGTGTGCTGATTTTGCTTGAACAAAACACATTATTGTCATCTGCCAAAAATTGTCATGGCAAATATAGAAATTTACAAATCTTCCCCTTAGATCTGAGCTCTTGTGCAGTACACAACCTGTATAGCTGTACACGTGCTGGCTTTAAGTTAGAGGTGGGAATATGTCTCGTCCTGGCCTAAGTGAAAGTCAGGACTGACATTGTTCCAGTTGACCTTTTCCTCCCTATATGGGCTATTGTTAAATAGTTTCTTATGAAAAGAATCATATTTTTACCTCTGTCCCAAAGCCTGGTTTTATTCATCCAGACAGATTCCACTTATGAATGTACAGTCCTAAATTCTGCAGCTCAGATGGACCACGTGAGTTCTTGGCTGGCATGCCAGCCTCAGGAGGGGATCAGAATGGGGCTATTGAAAGAGGAATCACCAACATCATGAAGGTGGCAGATACCAAACAAAGCCTGGGATGGATACAGCGACAGTAACAATCCAAATGCTTCTGGCCCAAGAATAAGAATCAAAGACATCTGGTTCTTAACAGGCCCACGATTTATGGCCTCCCCAGGTCAATCTAGAAATTACCTAGGCATTGATTAACCCTGACTTGCCTAGTCGGTAAATCTCCATTGGCACCTATAAACGAAGCCTGAGTTTGAGAGGCACCTGCCAGAAAGAACTAAGGTGTGACTTAAGCTGTGGTGGAAGTGACCATGGACAGAAAGCCCTCTTTTTCCCAGGGGACATGCCTTCTCCTCTCGAAAAACCAGACCTTTCCCTCAATTCCAACCGGGTCTGGGAGGAACACGGTCCTCCTTTCCAGACTCTGTAAGCATCACACTGGGAGCGTGTTCCCCTCACATTGCCCCTGATGGGAAGAGGAACTCAGATAAAGGAAACAGATACATATCTGTTGTTGGGGAGCTTTGTTTCCACACATGATATATGGTTCCGGAGGAGGAGCTGCAAAACAAATGATTGCGTCTTCTCACCACCAACAGGTCTTTAGTGGGGCCGATGGGGGAGAAGAGATGCTGACGATTAGCTGTTGCTTCACAATAGGTCCCCGGTGCAGGAAAAGTGTCTGAAGTTTATCTATTGTTAAGTGAGATAATTTATCGTCGCTCAGGGTTAAGGAGCAACTCCAGTCCTTTCCTACTTCGGGAACAGAGGTTTATAAGATGATGCCCAAATTTAGACATTGAGATGCTGCCGGCAGAAATGTCCCTAAAGGCTGATGATGGCTCCTGTGCATTTGAAGCCAAGTCATTCACAGAGTTAATTTGAGGCTCTCCTCGGAAACTATATTTGCTTTCCGAGTGCATGGTGAGTTTTCATCTGGGCTCTGACCAGCTGACAGCTATGCAAGTTTGTAGATACCAGTAATTGAATATAGATAACCTTGATGGTTGACCTCGTCAGAGCCAGACCTGGCTGCTTCCCATTGTTCCTGGTTTTGCCAGTTGATACTAAACTGCTGCTGGATGAATTTATATATTAAGAATTCGCTGCGGTGGGAATTGCTTATCGTTCCCTGGGTCTATCCTGTAAGCGTCTATTTACTTGACGTGGGAAGCTGGGAATAAAAGCCCGTGATTTGACTGTTCGCTGTTAGGGATGGCGGGCAGCATGTTGGAAAGCTTTATTAATTTCTAAAAACAAAGGAGGCGGGGGTCACGCTTTTGCTTTGTACGAACTATGGAGACAGACTCGTCTCGCTGAGCGGCTTGGGGGTCTCTGAAGTTGGTTCCTAGCCATCTTTTCAGCCTCCAATTTTGCTTAAAAGCAGAATTTGAAGTGCGCTCAGCACTGTCACCAGTGTGATACTCTCGTATTTTAAGGGAAACGCTGGAAGAGGTTCAGAATTGATGGCTTATTAGGTGAAAGGCTTTAAGAAGCCTCTGAGAGGGCAAGGTGGCCTGGGGAGGGGAGGGCAGGACACAGGGCCACATACAGAGGTGGGTGGAGTTAGGCTAAGTGTTCGTATTAGGCTTCTCCGTTACTTAAACCAACCGAAGTCAGTGGAAGGTAACAGGGGGGCACTCTTCACGGTGGGCTCTGCAGTCCTGAGTATTTTCTTCTTTATATTTTTCTGAATTATTGAAATGTCAACAGAGAACATGGATCACTTTTTGCCCTCAGAAAATAAAAAAGATGAAACTGTTGAGGTTTTTTTTTTCCCTCTAGAAATCATGTTATCCTGCCTTCTGGAAGCTGATCTGTATTTCTCCAGGCTCTCCTTCCTTGGGCTTTGAACTTCACGGCTGGTGCAGGGGCCATTAAGAAAGGCCAGAGTCTGTGTCCCTGTTAGAGGTTGGGGTCAGAGGGCGACACCGTGGACAGGCGAGGTGGAGGGACAAACGTGGCCCAGGGAGCCCTCGTCGAACGCAGGGCATCTTGGCGGCTAATGACTCGGGGTGGAGTCGGGGGGTCTTGGCTTTGGAATCGGGGCGGGTGGGAACTCCGGCGGCCTGGCTGCCAAGCAACTGTGTGTCACTGCTCAGCTGAGGGGATCAGCCTTTGATGCTTTGAACATCAGAACATCAGAGCTGTTCTTCATCCTGAGAAGGAAGGTTCAGGTTAGTCAGCCAGGGCAAATAGCTCAAGGGAAATTTCCCTTTCCCTTTGTCGGGCCCCCCACTTTCATGTGCTGGGACTCTACATCCTGACTACCACACGGGGAGAAGAAGGCTCGCCGGACCCCAGAGTGCGCAGCCCAGTTTGGGGCTGAGTGGGGAGGAGGTGACCACCCTGGTGCTGGAAGCCCGTACAGGGAGTGGCGACATGGACCAAGCCTGGAGGAAGGGTGGCTGCACACCTGAAATGACCCCTCCGTGAGGCCATCTGCTGTCCCTGTAGCCAGCGTCACCGTGGGGACCGGCAGGGGAATTTTTCTACCTGGGCCAGTCCAACCGGTCTGTCTTCCCTTCCCAACAAGGACGGCCCTGTTTGTGTCTCTGCTGCTCTGGGCATGTTTATCTTGGACAGAAGGGAGTGAGGGCATGCGAGGATGCACCAGCCAGCGACTTCCAACATCACCTGTGATGCACAGAGCCAGAAGTGTGGGCTTGACCCCAGCTCTGCTCCCTATTAGCTCTCTCACCCTGAGCAATGATTGCCTCACTCTCTGGTTTAGTTTCCTCCTCTGTAAAATGGGTTTGGTATCTGTAGTGACTCATCTGTTGCAGAGAACCAGCAGGGTTAATATGCCCTCAATGCTCCCGGCTCAGCTCAGCACTAAAAAAGACTCCACAAACACCAGCTCACGCTGAAAACATGCATTTGATGTTCATTTGAACACAGTCCAGAAATCTTCAATATTTTAAAAGCACCTTCAAGAGAGGACTGCTTCTTCCATCAGTGGAAATAATGTTTATTAAGCAAAATCCCGATTTCAAAAAAAATTAATGCAGCTTGGCCAATGTGACCGACCCCAAATGTGTATTGAACCCTTTGTAGTTCTGAGGACTCTGCTTCTTTTATTGAAATGATCTCCACTGGACTCAGTTCTTGAGAGCCCCAAATCCCCAAAGTAAGGCAAGGTCTGGGGGCAGCTGGGAGTGTTGGTTCAGGTTGAATATGGAGAGGGGGGAATAAGCATGATGTCAGTGATGAGAACCAAACCAGAGATTGAAGGTTCCTTCAGTCTAGGGAGAAAGTGATGGCCAGAGGAGGATGTGTGCCAGGTGGGAGGAACCACCCTGAGGTTCAGGCAGACCACAGTCTGCAATCGAAGAGGTCTGGTGAGGACAGGGGAAGCGACAGGGCAGCTGCTGAGATGGGTGTGACCTTGGGCTTGAAACAGTTTACCCTAGAGCCTGTTTGAATGGTATCGGTGACATCTGGAGGTCTCACGTAGTTGCAGGAACGCATTCCAGCGTGTTGGGCGACAGCAGATGCCCAAGGCTGGTGCGAGGAGTGGTAGGAGAGGGAAGGTCGCCACAGGGGACCTTGGCCTTTTGCTCTTGAGAGCCCAGCATGGCAGCGGGATGTGGGCTCTAAGACCCACATCCCAAGCACTGTGGCAGCAAGGGTCTAAAGAGTTTCCATCCCTGGGAGCTCTAGAGATATTCATGTGAGAATGAAAATCCTCTACTTTCCACCTGAGTTGTTCAGTTCATCCATCAACCATATTTATCAAATAGCCACTATGCGGAAAGACTTGTGCCAGGATCTAGGAATAATTTTCTCTAGAGCTAGAATTTTCTCCAGTCTTATACCCAAAGATTTAGGATATCAGAATCATAGGTGAAGGGACTTCCCTGGAGGTCCAGTGGTTAAGACTTCATCTTCCAATGCATGGGGTGCAGATATGATCCCTGGTCTACGCGCTAAGGTCCCACATGCCTTGAGGCCAAAAAACAAAACATAAAACAGAAGCAATATTATAACAAATTCAATGAAGACTTTAAAAATGGCTCATCAAAAAAAAAGTCTTTAAAAATATAAAGAATGGGGGAAACTGGTAAAAGTGCAGATTCTAGGGCCTCCTTCACCCAAGAGATTCTGGTCGAGGGAGTTGAGCCTGGTCATTTGCATTTTGAACAAGTATTTGCCTGGCTTCTCAGGTGGCTCAGTGGTAAAAGAGTCTACCTGCCAATGCAGGAGATGCTGGTTCAATCCCTGGGTCAGGAAGATCCCCTGGAGAAGAAAATGGCAACTCACTCCAGTATTCTTGCTTGAGAAATCCCATGGACAGAGGAGCCTGGTGGGCTATAGTCCATGCGGTCATGAAGAGCCAGACACAACTGAGCGACTAACACACACTCATATGCACAGGTTTTGCCTACTGAGGCCAATGAGTCCTGGTGTGTCTGTCTGTCCATCTGTTTAGCCCTCATTTACTAAACACCTGCAAGGTGCCAAGCACTGGGTGAGGTGCTGGGCACTAATAAAAGGCAGGGCCCTTGTTCGTAAGTCATTTGTGGTGATTGGGAAGGGTTGAGCTCGATAACTATAGCAGTTCCTACCCTTTCAAATGTTAGAATCTTATAAAAGGATGCTTTTTAAAAAACCTCAAACAAAAGATAGAAATATATTCTCTGTACACTAGCCTATTAGATCCAGTGTTAGATAGAGTTTATAACGGACAGAACAACACTTACTATTAACAGGGCTGTTTTTTCAGTGCTATGCATATTTTGTTTAGACATTGGTCTTTGCAGGCACAAAGACACAGATATAGAGAACAAATGTATAGAAACCAAGGAGGAAAAATAGATTAAGGGGATGAATTAGAAGACTGAGATTGACATATATACACTATTTACATTGTGTATAAAATAGATAACTAATGAGAACCTACTGTAGAGCTCAGGGAACTCTGCTCAATGCTCTGTGGTGGCCTAAATGGGAAGGAAATCCAAAAAAGAGGAAATATCACTAAAGAATTGATGTTTTTGAACTGTGGTGTTGGAGAAGACTCTTGAGAGTTCCTTGGACTGCAAGGAGATCCAACCAGTCCTTCCTAAAGGAAATCAGTCCTGAATATTCATTGGAAGGACTGATGCTGAAGCTGAGATTCCAATACTTTGGCCACCTGATGTGAAGAACTGACTCATTTGAAAAGACCCTGATGCTGGGAAAGATTGAAGGCAGGAAGAGAAAGGGATGATAGAGGATGAGATGGTTGGATGGCATCACCGACTGGATGGACGTGAGTTTGAGCAAGCTCTGGGAGTTGGTGATGGACAGGGAGGCCTGGTGTACTGCAGTCCATGGGGTCGCAAAGAATCAGCCACAACTGAGTGACTGAACTGAACTGATATATATATATATATATATATATATATATATATATACACTTATAACTGATTCACCTTGTTGTTCAGTACAAACACAACATTCTGAAGCAACTATGCACCAATAAAGATTAATTTAAAACAACAGTTTTTGCAAAAACTTTGTGAGACTGGTATTATAAGCACTCCCATTTTACAGATGAGGAAACTGAGACATAGGAAGGTTCACTTAGCAAGTTCTCACAGGTAGGAAGTGGGAAGCTACATAATCTGATCCCAGGCAGTCTAAATCCAGAGCTGGTACACTTAAGTATCTCACTGCTTCCTATCAACATGATATTGCTAAAGTTTTGTGGCTGAAAAATGCTATCATACAAGTAGTTATTCTGACATTGGAGCTATACAACCAAAGGAGAAAAGATGCTGTGCTTTGATTTTGAAAGAACTTAGAGCATCTTTATGGTATTGGAAACCAACGTGGGAGTGAGGATGGTGGGGACTGAGAGACAGAGGTTTAACATCACAAATAGCAAGTCCAAAGGTTTAGTTTCACAAACAGCCTAAAGCCGCAAACTTGAAAAATGCACTTGGATGGGCAAAACTGGAAGACTTTGATCATATCAAAATACTGGCAAGCATGTGAGCAAACAGCCCCTCCTATACATTGCTGGTAGCTGTATAAGTTGGTTCAACCAACTTGGAGGGTGATTTGGCAATATCTAGAAAAATATCAAGACTGGATGACTAGTGATTGTGCAAATCCATTTCTAAATATGTCCATGTGTGCCCAAGGAGATGGAAGCAATGTTGTTAAAACTGGAAAAACTGGGACAACCTAAATGTCTACCAATAAGGGGTATGGGTGAAAAAAGAGCTTCAACTCAAGGAACTCTTCCTGCAAGATCTCAGCTTTTTATTTCAAACCCATGGCTTGAGAAATGCTTTCTAGTACTAGGTAACTGTGTATCCTAATGGTTAGAAACATCGGTTCCCAGACTGCCTGCCATGAGTCTTAGTTCTTTCCTTTACTCTTCAGGCAGTCTTCTTGATCTCTTTGTGCCTCAGTCACCTCATCCATGAAATGGGAGTGATAATAATAGCATAGGACTGCTATGAAGATTTCAAGCATTCATGCAAGTGAAGCTCCTAGAACCGTGTATGTTAATCAAGTGCTTGTTGCATAGCATTGCTGCACAGTCTTAATAAATGTGGGATGAGATGATGGTGATTCGCTGTGGTGTGGATCTGTCTCCTGTGTTCACTGGAAAAGTAAAACAAACAACAAACAATAAAGCTCAGGGAAATTAACTTGATTGGTACGAACCAAGTAGAAGATTGGATCCTTACTTACAAACTGGATAAGATCATCTTGTAGTCTGAAAAATGGGGAGAGAAATGAACTGGTGGCCTCTTATACAGAGGAAAGGGTAATAAAGAAACAGGATCTTTCCATAGGAACCAGATTTTAAGGGATGAGCACAGAGGCACTGGTACTTACTTAGGGGTAAAATATGGTGGCCATCCATTCACACAGCCATAATGAAACTAACAAAAGCTTACCACCCTGGGGGCATAGATGGTGTCATAGCCAGCACTTCCATTCTGGCTGCAATGCCAATCTCTTTTGTCATCCTGAAAGTCTGAAACATTGTTCAGGATTTTCCCACAGTGAAGGAAAATGTTTTTATTCCAGTTCCCAGTGAATCTGCTGGATCCAACAGAAATGTTGCTGCTTCTGCCAGCGTCGGTGAACACCAGGAGCCAAAGGTGATCTCTTTCTCAATGACCCAGTGACTTCTCTCAGCAGCAGCCTGGCTTACTGATCCTTGGGGCCCCTGAGAACCCAGCAAGGGGATTTCTAAATATTTAGCAATTATTGCTAAATAAAGAGACAATTTAGTGTCTCTCCTGAAACACATGAGCACTTTGCAGTGAGGAGATGGCATTTGATTTTGCCAGAAATTTGCCCTGGTTTCCTCTTCCATGTTAAATGAAAGATCCTTTGGAATCTTAGAGGACTACCACACCTCTAGTTCCAGCACCGAGGCCTCTGCTCTGTCAGGAAGCAATTTTCATTTCAGTGAAAGATGTAAGAGGCACGTCCCAAACTGCTGAGGAATAATTCTGTGGCATCTGCAGAAATTCCAAAGCAGCCACTGGGCTCTGTTTACCAACACAATTAAACCTCGACCGTTCCCAGTTGCAGTACAAATACAATCTTATCTACTTCACGTCAGCCGATTAAGTCATTGGGGCTGGAGAACGGCAAACAGATATTAATAACCAACCTCTAAGTGAGTCATTTGAGTGGAGTGGAATTTCGTGGAGGGTTCTTAGGATGTAAAGGCGGAAAAGTTCACACCTTCCTGACACCGCTATAAAACACGGCAACATTACAACTTTTCAACCATATCTAAAAGGCCAATTTAGGTTTATTCCCATCCGAGTTTATGGCCATGGTTCAGCAGGTGTAAACCAGTAATAGCTGCAGTCCAGCTCTGGGTGGATGCCAGCACAGATGTGTTCAGTCAAATGACTAATTGAAAACCTCAGACAAAATCAGCAGCCTGGCCATTTTGCTTGCATAATAAAACAGGGCTGATAAAGGCTGCGGAGAAAAAAAATCCACCCATCTCATCAGCAGTGCCATTAACAATCATGAGTAAAGATGAAAACAACGCATGGTTTATTCTGCAAATGAAGGCATAGAACTCGATGGTTTCCCAGGGGCCCATTACCCATTTTAATAATACATCAAGGAGCCTGAGCAAACAGTTTGTCTGTGCAAACCAAACAGAGTAAACTATTTACAGTTACCGCATACAGAGACAACTCCCAGCTCTCGGAATTTAACAAATTTATAAAGGTACATAACATGATAGCTATTAGCAAAATTAAAAGAGAACCATTACAGACTTGCAGTCTGCTGTGCTCACTCACCAGTCAAGAAGGAATGCCAAGACCAACTTCCAATTCACAAGAATTCCACCCCCATCTCTCTCTCTTTTTTTTCCCTCTCCTCCAAGAGAGCAGCCCGACTTGGACTCAAATTATGTGCATGAATAATAAAATACCATCTAATTAAAAACTGTAGTTAAATATGCAAAAATTAATGGTAATGAGGTTGTGCGATGCCTCTGAGTATAAGCACTCTCTGAATTACTCACAAGAGTCCCTTTGCTTGACCTAAACAGGGGATAACAGAGGCGACTTTGAACACGGTGGGTCCTGGCACCCCATGGTGCCCCACGATGTCTCAGCCATGCTCACAATCAGGACAGCGAATGGTCAACCCGGATGGAAGGTGGCCAACCCAGCCAAAGCATTTTTTCCGGTTCTTAGATGTACAAAAGGCTGGGTGGAGGAGGGAGGCAGGGCAGGAGCTTTTTATCTCAAAGTAAGAAGGATCTTCTCACAAAAGGCCGATGGCTAGACAAACAGGTGCCTGGTGATAAGAAACAAGTCGACAGGTCTCTCTGGGGGCTCATTTAAGGGTATTTCCCCACAAGTTGTCCAGAGCCTTCTAACCTTCCCAGTCACCAGTGCAAAATTCCACCCACTGTCTGGATTGTACCACATCCTCTTAGGAGAGCATGCACATGGCAGCACCCTTGCCTGGGACAACAGCGGCTACCAGAAACTTCTCCCTAGAACAACTCACCTTCTTCCCTTGCACTCTTAGGAGCCTTCACTATGTTGCTAGCACAAGCTCCTGGCACATTCTCCTGAGCCCTGTTTCAAGAGGATGCTGGTCTTCTTGTTGGTTTTTTAAATATTAATTTATTCTTTTATTTTTGCGCTGGGTCTTCGTTGCTGCGAGCAGGCTTTCTCTGGTTGTGGAGAGCCCTGGCTACTCTTTGTTGCCGGAAGACTTAAGAAGGCTCAGCCTGCCCACCTTTGCACATCTGCCATGTTAAACACTAGAAATTTTTATCACCATGTTTCCACCATTCAAACTTGGCAGCTGACAGAGCAGGTCAGTTAGAATCTGTGAGATTCTAACCAAAGCCTATGGATCGCAGGCTTCTCATCGTGGTGGTTTCTCTTGTGGAGCACGGGCCCTGGAGCACGCAGGCTTCAGGATCATGGCACTCAGGCTCAGGAACTGTGGCTCCCGGGCCCGAGAGCTCTCGGATTCCAGCAGTTGTCATGCGTGGGCTTTGGTTACTCCGTGGCACGTGGGATCTTCCTGGACCAGAGATTGAATTCATGTCTTCTGCACTTACAGGTGGACTCTTACCCACTGTGCCACCAGGGAAGTCCTCCTTGTTGGCTTCTAAGTCCTCTTGGCCCTTCATTATGCTTTGGGGACTGAGTCAGCTTCCTGAGCGCATGCCCTGACATGTGTTTTAGTCACAGGAATCTAATCTCATACATCACCTCTGCTTAGAGCTTCTGAATTTCAACCCCTCCAATCTCCGACTTCCCACTGCTTTGAGGCTGGTGACTCTGCTCGAGGACAGTTGATGAGACACTGAATGCCAGCAACCCTTTAAGAGAAGAATGTGATCTTGGTATGGTAGACGATTTCAGACTCACTCAATATGATTCCTCCATTTGCCTTTTCATCTATTGAAATTGAGTCTGACATGCTGGAAAGTAAGCATTTCATTTGGAGGGATTTCTCATTCAGATGAATCTGATGGAAAACTTGTCTCTCAGCACCTTCTTGAAGACATCTATGTGACCGTGCTTAGGCTAAGGGTTTTTTGTCCAGTCAGTAAGGATCTAAGCTAACTGATATGCTCTCGACTGCCTTCCGCATCAGGTGTGTTCATCAGCTATGCAGGATTGTTGTGATGTTGGCAGAATGGGAATTCTGTTCATTGCGAACTGACCCAAGCTTCTCGGGTGGCTCAATGGTAAAGAATCCGCCTGCCAATGCAGGAGGTGTAGAAGACACAGGTTTGATCCCTGGGTCAGGAAGATCCCCTGGAGGAGGAAAGGACAACTCATTCCAGTATTCTTGCCTGGGAAATGCCATGGACAGAGGAGCCTGGCAGGCTATAGTCCATGGGGTTGCAAAGAGGCAGACATGACTGAGCACGCTTGCACATGCAACTGACCTGAACCAGTTCTGAGCTTTGTGCTGTAATGTTTGGGGCTTATGAGAAAATGGTAAACTTGATTTATCTTTTCCCTCTTTTGTTTCTTTGTCCTGTTGAAAAAGTCTCGATTTCACCCTTCCTGTCACAGATTCTAGCTGATCTGCTCTGTTGGCTGCCAAGGTTTAGTGGTGGAAACATGGTGGTAAAAATTTCTAGTGTTTAACATGGCAGATGTACAAAGGTGGGCAGGCTGAAACTTCTTGAAATCCTCAGATGAATCACACTTGAGTCTGTTGCTTTGAAAAGGCTTGGTGTCTAAGATGTGTGTTCCTTATTGATCGGTAGATTGATTGCTTTGTGACTTACATCTCACAAATGGGTGGTACTCGAGAATTTGGTTAAGTGTACAACCTCTTTTGTTGCAGTGCAAAAATGCAACTCGCAAAGAGTCGGACACGACTGAGTGACTGAACTGAACTGAACAATCTCTAATCTCATTCAAGCTGGATCTTTGCTGCCTGCAAGTTGTTTGACCTTTGGCACGTTCCCTTACCTTTCTGAGCTTCAATTTACTCATTTATAAATAAAGACAATTATAATTCCTCTCTTACAGGGTTCTTGTGTTGATTAAGTGAGAGAGTAGACATAAAGCACTTAGCACAATACTAACCTCATGATCAACTGTCCATGAACAATAGTAGCTATACTATATAACATCAACAGCAGTAACAACAACAAAGAAGAATGACTAGAGCTGACTTTCTTAATTATAAAAAAATAAATAAATAAAAATAAAAAACATTTAAAAAAATCACTTCAATTAGTATAGGGAAAACAGAAATATAAAACTAGGGGTCAAGAATCTTATAGACAAAAGGAGAAAGAGATATACTGGGAATAAGCATAATAAATTATCAAAGCATTTTACTGTTTTGAAGTACAATTACCCAAAGTAACAGTTAAGATACTCATGATGGCTATTAATAGCTTACAAGTATAGGACATTTGCTGTTGTATATAGTAAGAAGCCCAGAGATTTCCAGAGTGCAGTGTTAGCAGTTCCTCGATATCAGGATTGGCTTCCCTGCATATCTCTGGTTTCCCCTCATGGTTCCAAGATGGCTGCCCCAGCTCCAGCTCTTACATCTCCACCAAACCTTGTTCAAAAGAAAGAAGGCTTGAGGGCAGGGCTCCTTATTCATCTCTCATGGAGGAAATCTTTTCCTAACCTTCCCAGCAAGCTTCTCCTTATAACTCATTCATCATACTGGGTCACAAGTTCATCTCTAAGACAATCTCAGAGATTGTCTTAGAGAATGGGATTACTATAGTTGGCAATGACTATTGATGGCTCAACATTGGGCTTCCCTTGTGGCTCAGCTGGTAAAGAATCTGCCTGAAATGTGGGAGACCTGGGTTCAATCCCTGGTTTGGGAAGATCCCCTGGAGAAGGGAAAGGCTATCCACTCCAGTATTCCAGCCTGGAGAATTGCAAGGGCCGTATAGGTCACGGGATCGCAAAGAGTTGGACACAACTGAATGATTTTCACTTTTCATTGATGGCTCATTCACTAGAATTGGGTTTACATTTCCTGAGCACATTACCATTGGAGACACAGAATAATACCAGACTTCTGCAATCAAGAGAAAAAGTGGGGGATGACTGATAAGTAGGCAACCAAGAATGCCTGCCCAACCCTGGAGTGGCAGATATTATTATTATCGTTGGACAGATATGGAAACTGAGGCTCAGATAGGTTAAGTACACTTTTCAAGGCACATGCAACTTATAAATGATAGAACTAGGTGTGGAAGCCAGATCTTTAGGCTCCTGATTTAGTGTTCATTTCATTGTATTCAGCTGTAAGGTGATATGAAATTTAAACTCCAGGCTTACTGGCAGATGGCAAAAGAGCCAAGAAGGACTTGTAGTTCATCTCAGGATCTGATCAAAAGGAGCCATATACGTTTATCTGGAGAGAAACATTTTTCCTGGCATTAAATTCTTGGAGAAATTTATTGCATAGATTCTTACATAACAGACATAATAACATAATGGGTAATGTAAAAATGATAACTGGCAAATGCTCTACCATTATGAAAAAGAGCAGTGGTGTTTAACATTTTGTTTTCTTTTAAGATATGTATGAAATCATGCTTTCATGGGTGGATTCAGGTTTTGACTAGTAATCTTAAAAAAATTGGCAGAGAATTTAGTCTCTATAGTAATGGAACAGATCAAGACTAATAATAGTACACTGGGAACAATTACTCAGTACATTTTTTTGGCAATGATAACCTGGAATTTGGGTTATGTGCAATTCCTGATATACGATAACCACATCCTTTCCTCTCTTGCTCAAAAAGGCAAATGAGTCAGTGAGACTGTTCTATGGATTACTATGAACCGACTTTTATTTATATATGAAGGAGTCAATCACTTGGAAGATTTCATCAGCTATTATTAGTTTAACTGTTATGCCTTATTGCACATACTGCAATCGCAAAGCAGACACAAAGCCCCCGATTCCAACTTAATATTCAGAAGAACAGTAAGCAAATTCACCTCTATAAGGAGGTGCTTAATTAAAGAGAAAACTCTGACATTTCCTAATGTTTGCCAAGTCATTGTTCTTTAAAATTACCTTAAATAAATTTGCACACTGTCTCACTAGCTGGAACTTATTCTACTGGAGAAGGAAAGTGGTTCACTTTCTCTCTGGCTAATGTTCAAAAGAGCTCTGTAATTGCCTGCAGTTATTACCACTGACCCACTTCTCCCTGGTAGCTCAGCTGGTAAAGAATCTGCCTGCAATGCGGAAGACCTGGGTTTGATTCCTGGGTCAGGAAGATCCCCTGGAGAAGAGAACAGCCACCCACTCCAGTATCCTAGCCTGAAGAATTCCACGGACTCTATAGTCCATGGGGTCACAAAGAGTTTTACCTCTTCAAATCCATTCAACCTTCTACTCACCCATTCAGAGAGAGGTTGGCCTGTGCGCAAGGAGTACCCAGAGAAGCCAGCGCCCCCTACAGTCACCACTGAGATGCCGTTTGGCCAGCTCTCTTCATTGCCTGGAAGAGCCTCTCACCTCCAGGTGCAATGTGGGTCGGTGATTTAGTCTATCAGTGATCACAGACCTAACCTTATTTTAGAGAATACGCTTCTATATTTGTTCTTGAGAGAGAGAGGAAATAAAGCCCTTTCTGCATTGGAAATGGCATCCTCTGCAGTAAAGTGTTTGTCAGTCTGGTGATGGAAGCACAGAGTAATGGTTTTAATTTCTGGTTTTTAAAATAATGTCTATTTTATTTCTGGTTGAAAGATGTTGTTTATAAGCAAGTTAAGAGAGATGTCTTATCGATTAAGGGGAGCCCCTTAGGCTGAGAAATTAGAATTTTCATAAAAGTATACCAGAACATGAGGGAATAGATTGATTACAAAGGGGGAAGATACAAGGAACTTTATCCAACTGTCTTATAATTATTTATTGAGCACTGACTGTGTACTTGGTACTCAGTTCAGTCTTGTAGGGGACATGGAGTGGAGTAAGATCTAGCACTTAGCACTTGCCCTGACACAGGCCAGGTGAGAAGCCATGCCCCACCCAAAGGGGTGGACAGTACTCAACTTCCATGATGATATTCAGATGATGAAGTCTGGCCCATTGTACCTAGATCATCCTACTTCATAAGACCAATTGGAAATCAAAAATGTTATGTCAACTCTCTACCTTTCACTGCTAACTTTCTTTTAAAAAAAATAAACACTGTGAAGGAAAAAAGACATGTCAGTTTGCTGTTTTCCCTGAATTGCTTTGTTTGTTTGGCAGCCTAAGAAGTCATCTCTTAATGGTATTCATTTTCTGTCCATTTTGTCTTGTGAAAAAATTAATTACACTATGTCAGACAAAAATACCTTTGGGTCTTTAAGTACTTTTTTTCCCCGTCTCTTTTTTAAGATGAAAGTATTTCTGCCTAATTGACCAGCATCTGCCATTGTGAGATGGTGGCTCTCATGAGAGATGTTGAGAGGTGGTGTGAGGGCTGTCAGCACATTTCAACTTGATTTTGGCCACTGTTTAAAAATGACTTTTCTTCCCATCACATAAGAGTGATCCTAGTGGCTGAAACCTGATGACAGAGAAGGATGAGAGAATAGAAGTAAGAGACAGGGTGAGAGAAAGTAGGATTATTGAAGGGCTGGGAATGTACAAAACATTGAGACTGAAATAGCAAACTCACTTCTTTTTTATTCATGCACTTATTTAATTCCTAGATATTTACTGAGCATCTACTATGTGTCCATCCTTATTTTAGGCATGGATATTTTGGGTGAATGGGACAGGAAAGTCTCTGCTTTCATGACACCTACATTCCAGGGGTGTGGAAGGGGTAGTATATGAACAAGTAAACAAATAGAGTCATTTGAAATAGTAGTAAGTGCTAATAAAGAAGATAAAATAGAGTACTGAGATATGGCTAGAGGTTATGTTAGGGGGAGTGACCAGGGAAGACTCTATGAGAAGTTTGAGCTGAAATTTGAACAATGACAAGAAAACTCTGCAGAGATCTGTAGGGAAGTGGTAATGGATAACCCTGAATGACAGACTGAGTCAGTTATTCCCATTTTTGGCCTTTTATCTGCTCTGTTTGGTTAAAAAAATGATAATGTCTCCATTTGGTATCAGTATCTTCTTTTATTTACTTATTTATATTTTATTGAAATGTAGTTGGTTTACAATCTTGTGTTAATTTCAGGTGTACCCCACCCTCTTTCTACCTTGGTAACCATAAGTTTGTTTTCTATATCTGTAAGTCTATTTCTGTTTCGTAAATTTGTTCATTTATATCACTTTTTAAATTCCACTTATAAGTGATATCATATGATATTTGTCTTTCTCTGTCTGACTTACCTCACTTAGTGTGATAATATCGTGGTTCATTGAAGTTGCTGCAAATGGCATTATTTCATTTTTTTGTGGCATTATGGTATTATCATATCTCTTTCTAATTCATATGTCTTTCTATTAGTAACATTTTTCTAACACTAGGTAGCCTGCCTTTTCAACAGAGAGCAGACCTCAGACCCCAAATCTTTAGCAAGCAATAGTATCTTGCTAGAATTAATGGTATTATTCTACTTGTTCTTTATTTATTTTTATAATTTCTTTCCAGTTGGCCATTTTGCAATAGTGATATAAGTTTCTTTTTGAAAGAACGTAGCTAAGCAAAAAGAATGAATCAAATACACAATCAAATTTAAACAATAGAGTAGTACTTTCCAGAATGAAGATAAGGTACTTTTCTTCCCTCTTCTGTTTGCATGAATCTACAATATCTGTAAGAAGAAGGAGAAACCCAAAGAGTCTGCATCTATACTGAAACTTGAAGCCATCTGTGTTGCTTAACCATAATATGTTAAAATAGAAAGTTGATAGAGAAGAGATGACGAAGTTAGAATGAGAATAAGGTGCTGTGATAGGAAGAATGTGCATTAAGTGAAAGCCAGTTAGTTTGACTACACAGGGCAGCCTTGCCTGTGCACTTTCTTTGCCTAGCTCTGAGAATGTACCATTAGGCTGATAACCCAATAACAGGTTGTGAAGGGGTGGACAGTTTCTCTCTGGAGACCCTAGAGCCAGAGGAAATATGTAGGGTGACACTAAAAAGCTGGCTTGTCATCTAATTACCCACTAGTCAACAAGCTCTCTCAGGTACATGAACCCTTCAGTCAATAAATTAGCTAATGTTGCATTCTTGACTATAAACTGGCTGCAAAGTATTCACAAATGGTCAAAGAAAACACCCACTGAGAGAGAGAGAGAGAGAGAGACTGAACAAGAAGTCAGAAGGGAAGAAATTCTGAGGTATCGGTTATAATGCAAGGAATAAAAGAAAATGTCACAATATTATAATAAATATTCAGAGAGATGAAAATATATTGTATCCATGAAACAAGAACAGGGTGCTACTGCTTTTAAGTTTCCATCAAAGAACAAAGAACTTTATGAACTCAAAGTAAGGTAGGAGAAATAATAAATGCAACTTATGGGTTGGAAGGTACTGTTGATGAAATATTTCTATTAAAAAAGGCTAAGAAATGGAACAAAAATATTTTAAAAATTAAGAAAACTAACTATGAAGTTTGATATCTGACTATTGCACATCCTAGGAAGAAAAATTAGAGAAAACAAAGTGGAGAAGTGGAATTTATCAAGGAAATACATAAGGAAGAATTACAGAATTGAAGGACATGAGTTTCCCCGTGTGGGTTGAGAGGTCCCATTCAGAGTTCAGTACAGTGAATTTTAAGAGGTCCACTCAATGAGTGGGGTGGGGAGAGTGGTGGGAGGGGGGTTAAGAGGGAGGGGACATATGTATACCCAATGCTGATGCATGTTGATGTATGGCAAAAACCATCATAATATTGTAAAGTAACTATCCTCTAATTAAAAAATAAAAAAAAATTTAAAGAAGAAAAAATAAAAGATCCACGACTGAAGCGACTTAGCAGCAGCAGCAGTAGCAAGGTACATCAGCATAGTATACCAGAACACTTAAAGAGAGACCCTAGATTTTTAGAAAGAAGAAAAGAAACTACGTTACACACACAGGCCTGGGAGCAATCATGGAATCAGATTGTTAACACAGGAGATGCAATCTTCAATACACTGAATGACAATAAGTTTTCAACCTAGGATTCTGTTTCCAGCCCAAATATCAACTATTGAGGTAGAATCAAGGCATCTCACAGACAGAACATTAACCTCGAATGGACCTCTTCAGGAAGTGTTAGAGGATGCACCTCTTCAAAAAGGGAGTTTGGGATCCAGGAAACAAATATAACACACGAAAGAAGCAAAGAGAATTCTGGGACAAGAGAATATTAACAACCATACAGTAGTATGGTATAACTGGTCCAGACTGGAGCAGGGAGACAGAGGGCCCCAGAAGGAGGATCTCTAAGAAAAAAAAAAGATCTGCTATATTGATACGTAGATACTTTTATTAACCAGCTAATGGAGGGAATGAAATTAAAATTGTGTGGGAGGAGTTTCCTGGTTGCCTAGTGGTTAGGATTCTGGGCATTCATTGCCATGGCCAGAGTTCAGTCCCTGGTCAGGGAACTGAGGGGACTTCCCTGGTGGTTCAGATAGTAAAGTGTCTGCCTACAACGTGCGAGACCTGGGTTCGATCCCTGGATTGGGAAGATCCCCTGGAGAAGGAAATGGCAACCCACTCCAGTATCCTTGCCTGGAAAATCCCATGGATGGAGGAGCCTGGTAGGCTACAGTCCACGGGTCGCAAAGAGTTGGACACAACTGAGCAACTTCACTTCACTTCAAGGAACTGAGATCTTGCAAGTTATGTGGCCAAAAGAAGGTTTTCTAAAACTAAGAAAAACATTTTTCCAAAAAAGAAACATAATTATGGCAACTCTATTAAGCTGAATATTTTTACAGTCAAAAAAAAAAAAAAACACTGGATGTTGCTTTAACTGGAAAATTTTATAGCATCCTGTTGGGAAGATCTGGGGGAGAGAAGGCAGAGTAGGAGTGTGTGTGTGTGTGTGTGTGTGCTTGAGAGAAAGAAAGCCAAATCCTTATTTACCAAAGTGGAAAGTCAATATAAAAAGCCTAAAATGAATGAATCAAGAGATAGCTGTATCATCATGTCAGAAATGTGGAGGTTAATGCCTGAAGAAACCACTAAAAGAATTAAAATTGATACTCTGGAGAGGTGGATTGGGGTGAGCAGCAAAAAAAAAAAATGTTATCTTTCCATTATAAACCTTTTAGCATTATTTGACTATTTCAGTTATGTGCCTGTATTACTTTGATAAACTTATAATAAGCTTAAAGTCAAAGAAATAACAATATAGGTATTTCACAATAGGGTAGAAACATCTCACTGTCCCCAGTTACCATTCTCACTTACTTTCTCTGAAAGAGTGCCCCAAGTTTTTGCTGGACACATGCAGACCTATTGTAGAATAAACTTCAGGTTTTCCTGGGTCCCTCACAGCTAAATATGACCATGTGACTAAGTTCTAGTCAATCAATTACAAACAGCAGCAGTATGCACAGTTTCTGAGATACGCCTTAAAGAAAGCGGTTCTATCTTTTTTGTCCCCTCCTACTTCCTGCTGGAGCTCCAGGGGCCATGATGATTCTGGAATGGCAGCCTCCCATGGTAAGCAACAGGACAGAAGAGAGCTGGCTTTCTATCACCACACTATGCCCTGTATTGACTAATTTCACATTTATAGAAAGAGGGAGACATTTCTTTTTAAAACCCACTGTTATTGGGGGGCTGTTGAATGCACATAAACTTAAACCTAACTAGTGTGTTTGAGTATGTCAAACATCACAGGAAGTGAAGAAGTGAAGTGAAGTCACTCAGTCGTGTCTGACTCTTTGCAACCCCATGAACTGTAGCCTACCAGGATCCTCCGTCCGTGGGATTTTCCAGGCAAGAATACTGGTGTGGGTTCCCATTTGCTTCTCCAGGGAATCTTCCCGACCCAGGGATCGAACCTGAGTCTCCCACATTCTAGGCAAATGCTTTACTGTCTGGATAGGGGAGGCACGCAAATCATTAGACTGACCTAGAATGCATGAATGAGGAGAAAAGAGATGGATGGAGAGGTAGTGGAGCAGAACCCTTTCTTGGGGAGCAAGAGGAGCCCATGCTTTGGAATCTGGAGAGCTCCATCCAAGAATATGTATGCCAAGAATACGAAGTGGAATTCAAGGATGTGTGCGTGCTCAATTGCTCAGTCCTGTCTGAGTCTTTGAGACCCCATGGATTGTAGGCTGCCAGGCTCCTCTGTCCATGGGATTTTCCAGGCATTAATACTAAAGTGGGTTACCATTTCCTTCTCCAGGGGATCTTCCCAACTCAGGGATTGAACCCTGCAAATTGCATCTTCTGCACTGGCAGGCAGATTCTTTATCACTGCACTGCCTGGGAACTCAAGGGAGCTTATTAAGGGTCTGTCGATGTGAATCACCTACGAGGCGCATTAGGCTCAGTCCTGGCCCTAAAGTTGCCTGCAGTCTAGTGGGAATCCTGGTAGGTGCCCATCTAGCTCTACTCATGATGCTGGCCACCGTTGACTGAGCCAGACGTGTTGCATCCTCTCCCTGAATCCTCAGATAACAAGTGATGTTAGCACCTCTATTCACATTCCCATTTTTACAGAGGAGGAAACTAAGGTTCTGAGAGGCCATACAAGTCTGCAAGGTCATACAGGTAGAATCACTGTCTGGTTTAACCACCAGACCCAAGGCAGATGATGGAGTGCTAAACCTGATATTCACATGAAGGAAGAAGAGATGAAATCCTTCTTTAGTAAACAAGCTGGGGCTTAGAGGTTCTGAAAGGTGGAGTTGAAAATAAGAAGAATTCTAAGAGATTGGTCTTAGAATTGGGATGGTCTGAACAAAGGGAGGGAGGCTGGGAAACACCAGGTTGGATTGGGAAACCGCGAGTGAAGGAGCCCAGCTGGAGGAGAGCATGGTGACTTCATGGGAGACGAGGCTGGCTGGAAATGTGTTCTGGATTCTATAGGACCTGGGTGGCATGGAAGCTTTGTTTGCTTGCTTTTATTTTTTAGTAAACCCATAAGATACCTGCAATGTACTTAACAGCAATGGGGACCTTCCATGAGTGTACATTCCACAGGCCTGCTTGGCTGTATCCCAACGTGGCCTCTTTACTGTTTACACTGGCTCTGGTGTCAGGAGGGCCAAGGGGACCACCTGGACATTTCCACCCCCGCCTTCATGCTGTGTGTGTCATCCACTCTGTGCGGCGGGGGCCCATTTCTGGAGCAGGTTAGTGATGCGTCTTCTCTCTCAGTTGCCAGCTTCTGTCTGGGCAAAGCCTGGCCATTGGACAAAAGCTTTCATTGCACTTAAAGAATTAAAAGATGAGCTAGGCAGAAAAGGATAGAATGGGCCCAGAGAGAGAGCTGTGATGGTCCTGGGCGTGGAGAGTGAAGCCTCTGACTGCATCTCACCAGGTTTGTAGTTGGCCAGCTGCAGACAGGCAGCTTCACGCGAGGCCGCTGAGAACCTGAGGGGCCGCCTTGGCCCCGAGTGAGAATGCGCACCTCCTTCAGCATGCCCCTGTTCTTTAATATCCAAATAAAAGTACTCAAGGGCCTGACCTTGAGGAAAGGCCAGCCTGTCACCAAGAGGACTGGAGACTCCTGGGACAGCCCCCTCTTTCTCTCACTCTGAAACTCTGTTGCAAGCTGCCACCTGCCATGGTCCCCGCCCCCCTCTCCTCACCAACTCAGCACCGTTCCCATCTTCCTCTAAAGTACCTTCACCCCATCTAATCTGAGACACAAACCCTAATGCAAGTTTCAGAATAACGGCGTGTTAATGTTAGTTGCTCAGTCATACCCAGCACTTTGTGATCCCATGGACTGCAACTCACCAGGCTCCTCTGTTCATGTGATTTTCCAGGCAAGGATACTGGAGTGGTTTGCCATTTCCTTCTCCAAGGGATCTTCCTGACCCAGGGGATCAAACTCTGGTCTCCTGCACTGCAGGCAGATTCTTTACAAATTGAGCTACCAGGGAAGCTCAGGGGGTGGGTCCACTCTTTTTTTTTTTTTTGGATGGGAGGAATTTGTTACTTAAAAACATCATTCATTTATTTGGCTGCATCAGGTCATAGCTGTCGCACACGTGCTCCTTGTTGCGTCTCCTGGGATCTTTGTGATACAGCACACAGCCTGTCTAGTCATGGTTCACACGCTCAGTAGCTGCGGCTCACAGGCTCAGCTGTTCTTCAGCATGAGGGATCTTAGCTCCTTGACCAGGGATTGAACCCATGCCCCTGGCAGTGGAATCGCCAGGTCTTAACCACTGGACCACCATAGGGAAAGGACACCCCCAAAAGATGTCCTTTTCATTATAGGGGACTGGAATGCAAAAGTAGGAAGTCAAGAAACACCTGGAGTAACAGGCAAATTTGGCCTTGGAGTACAGAATGAAGCAGGGCAAAGGCTAATACAGTTTTGCCAAGAGAACGCACTAGTCGTAGCAAACACCCTCTTCCAACAACACAAGAGAAGATTCAACACATGGACATCACCAGATGGTCAATACCGAAATCAGATTGATTATATGCTTTGCAACCAAAGATGGAGAAGCTCTTTACAGTCAGCAAAAACAATACCGGGAGCTGACTGTGGCTCAGATCATGAACTCCTTATTGCCAAATTCAGACTGAAATTGAAGAAAGTAGGGAAAGCCACTAGGCCATCAGGTACGACCTAAATCAAATCCCTTAGGATTACACAGTGGAAGTGAGAAATAGATTCAAGGAATTAGATCCGATAGACAGAGTGCCTGAAGAACTATGGACAGTGGTTCATGACACTGTACAGGAGGCAGTGATCAAGATCATCCCCAAGGGAAAAAATGCAAAAAGGAGGCCTTACAAATAGCTGAGTAAAGAAGAGATGCTAAAGGCAAAGGAGAAAAGGAAAGAAATACCCATTTGAATACAGAGTTTCAAAGAATAGCAAGGAAAGATAAGAAAGTCTTCCTCAGTGATCAATGCAAAGAAATAGAGGAAAACAATAGATTGGGAAAGACCAGAGATCTCTTCAAGAAAATTAGAGATACCAAGGGGAGCATTTCATGCAAAGATGGGCTCAGTAAAGGACAGAAATGGTATGGACCTAACACAAGCGTAAGATATTCAGAAGAGGTGGCAAGAATACACAGAACTGTACAAAAAAGATCTTCATGACCCAGATAACAATAATGGTGTTATCACTCACCTAGATCCAGACATTCTGGAAGGTGAAGTCAAGTGGGCCTTAGGAAGCATCACTACAAACAAAGCTAGTGGAGGTGATAGAATTCCAGTGAGCTATTTCGAATCCAAAAGATGATGTTGTGAAAGTGCTGCACTCATATGCCAGCAAATTTGGAAAACTCAGCAGTGGCCATAGGACTGGAAAAGATCAGTTTTCATTACAACCCCAAAGAAAAGCAATGCCAAAGAATGCTCAAACTACTGCGCAATTGCACTCATGTCACATGCTAGCAAAGTAATACTCAGAATTCTCCAAGCCAGGCTTCAACAGTATGTGAACTGTGAACTTCCAGATGTTCAAGTTAGATTTAGAAAAGGCAGAGGAAACCAGAGATCAAATTGCCAACATCTGTTGGATCATTGAAAAAGCAAGAGAGTTCCAGAAAAACATCTACTTCTGCTTTATTGACTATGCCAAAGCCTTTGACTGTGTGGACCACAATAAACTGTGGAAATTTCTTAAAGATATAGGAATACCAGACCACCTTACCTGCCTCCTGAGAAATCTGTATGCAGGTCAAAAAGCAACAGTTAGAACCAGACATGGAACAATGGACTGGTTCCAATTCGGAAAACGAGTACATCAAGGCTGTATATTGTCACCCTACTGATATAACTTATATGCAGAGCACATCATGTGAAATGCCAGGCTGGATGAAGCACAAGCTGGAATCAAGATTGCCGGGAGAAATATCAATAACCTCAGATACGCAGATGACACCACCCTCATGGCAGAAAGTGAAGAGGAACTAAAGAGCCTCTTGATAAAAGTGAAAGAGGAGAGTGAAAAGGTTGGCTTAAAGCTCAACATTCAGAAAACTAAGATCATAGCATCTGGTCCCATTACTTCATGGCAAATAGTTGGGGAAACAATGGAAACTGTGAGAGACTTTATTTTTGGGGGCTCAAAAATCACTGCAGATGGTGACTTCAGCCATGAAATGAAAAGACTCTTGCTCCTTGGAAGAAAAGTTATGACCAACCTAGACAGCATATGAAAAAGCAGAGACATTGCTTTGCCTACAAAGGTCCGTATAGTCAAAGCTATGATTTTTCCAGTAGTCATGTATGGATGTGAGAGTTGGACTATAAAGAAAGCTGAGCACTGAAAAATTGATGCTTTTGAACTGTGGTCTTAGAGAAGACTCTTGAGAGTCCCTTGGACTGCAAGGAGATCAAACCAGTCAACCCTAAAGGAAATCAGTCCTGAATATTCATTGGAAGGACTGATGTTGAAGCTGAAACTCAAATACTTTGGCCACCTGATGCGAAGAACTGACTCATTGGAAAAGACCCTGATGTTGGGAAAGATTGAAAGTAGGAGGAGAAGGGGACGACAGAGGATGAGATGGTTGGATGGCATCACCAACTCAATGAACATGAGTTTGAGCATGATCTGAGGGTTGGTGATGGTCAGGGAAGGCTGGTGTACTGCAGTCCATGCGGTCACAAAGAGTCGGACACGACTAAAGCAACTAAACAACAACAACAAATCCTGTTGTCCATAGCACCATTTAATATTTAATGTTCCCACTGACTGTAGGCAGCCTCACTTTCTAAAACAAAGAAAGCTTATGGAGGTGTTGTTGTTGTGAATATGCCAGTCATCTTTGAAAAAAATCCTATCTCCCTAAAGAAGGAGTTTTTGACCCTGGGTATACATCAGAACGTATATTCTGATTCCATGGACAGAGGAGCCTTGTAGGCTACAGTCCATGGGGTCGCAGAGTCGGACATGACTGAGCGACTTCACTTCACTTCACTTCATACATCAGAATGATGGAGGAAGCTTTAAAAAAAAATTACCAGTATATTTGAGTGAGTGAGTGTGTGTGTTTTAGGGAAGGCATCTCAGACCAATGGAACCGAATCCCTGGTGGTAGAGTTTGGCACAGGCCATTTGTCCACGTTATTCCCCAAAGCAGTCTGGGGCCAAGAGCCACTGTCCTTGGACAACCAGCCTGCCCTGCAGCCAGCTTTTAAAATAACTCGTCTTTTCTCTTGTTACATTGTATGCCTTTCTGAGGACCCGGCTCCAGGAAGCAATAGACTTGTCCCTGGACTCACGAGTGGTGTTGGGCATGGAGGTGGTGACACACGGCTTCCTGGTGTGATAGCGGGTGTGAGGGACACAGACGCCATCTGGAGCAGAGGACACAGGGACTGGGACCGGACTGGCCACACCCTGGCCCTTCAGCACCTTCCTCAATTCAGGACATCTCTAGGGCCACTCTGTCCTCAACTCCTGCCATCTCCCCCTCCCTGCCCCCACCCACTCACCACATACACACTAAGCCTGGAGGGGTGAGGTCATCCTCTTTATCCCCAACTGAGCTCAGGTTCCAAACCTTCTTCCCTTGAGTAACATGAAAATAGGGATCCCAAGTCAGAGTCAGATACAATACAAGCAGTAAAGACTTATTTTTTACACTTTTCCTCTTGAATCCAAATAGTCATTTTATTCTGCAGTGGTGATTTCAGGAGAATTTTCCAGCTTGATTATCTTCCTGGAGAGGCACAAATGCCAGAGATTTTAAACACAACTTTGGTGAAATAGATCGAGGCAAGACCACAATGTGAACTTAAATGATCCTGAATGATGAAGACGGAGCAGGCGTTTTCTTTCCAAGAGTGGCCCTGGTAGGTTTAATTGTAAAGTATAATTACTTCAAGACATCATAATTTGTTGTGTACCATATAAATCAGTAGAACTCCATGGAATCATGTTTTTAATGTAGACCCCAAATAAAATGTTCTTTTATGACATAGCAGATGTTTCTTAATTCACTAGTGCCATGCATTGGGGTATTAAGATTATTCCTTGGCATTTTATTATGAATAACATACTTGCTCCATCATTAAGTGGGCCATTAAAGACATAAACAAGCTTTTATGCCCTGGTTTTCAACAGCTGCTGGTGGTCTACCAAGTGATAATCCAGCTTTCAGCAAATATTCCTCAGCTCTAAGAAATAAATACATTTAATAGGGCAACCCCAGGTCAGTCCGCAACTCCTGGGATCCCAGCTCGGGGAAATTTGTGAAGCAGGAAAATGAACTGAAGAGGTTTGCTTTGGGTGAGTTGTTTTGAGAGCCCCTGTTTTCTTGAGAATGCACACGTGTGTGTCAATGTGTGTGTGTGTGTGTGTGCACGCGTGTGTGTATTGAAAATAAAAAAATAACAATTTTAAAAGAAAAAAATTAGGAGAAATGCAAGGGGAAGACAGAGCCTTGCAGAAGGTGTGGGGGCTCTTCCTTTCCTGATCAAATGGGAAGACATTTGCACAAATTCTATAACCTGTGCTTTGAAGGAAATCAGCTGAGTCGGTCTTCTGCCTCAAACAAAGGGAGGTGAAGGACGGTGTAGGTCACGGGCCCCGTTCAGTCACTGGCGTCGAATCGGAGCGGATGTGACCCCTCTGTGACAATGTTCCCAAGGTGTACAGGGAGGGGTTTCATGTCTGCAACTCGGATGGGAGCCAGATAAGCCCTCCCTCTCCCCCACCTTGGACTTCCTAAAGATAACAACTCCGGGCAGCCGAGGAGCAGAGCAAGGGAGGTGCTGAGATAGGAAATACCGAGGCTTGTATTATCGTTGGCTGGCCGGGTCCTGGCTTCCTGTGCCAAAGGTAGGCCCAAAGGGTGCGAAACTTTGCAGCGCTAATGTACACAACGACATCCTCCGAGGAGCAGATGTTAGGAGAAAGAGAAAAAGGAGCCGGGGCAAAAACCCGATGGAAATTTGCATGAAGGCTCTGTTGCCCTCACCTACCCCCACCCTCTCAGGGACATTTGGGACACAGAATGAAAGAAGGGGAAGGTGGAACTGATTTCCTAGTCTGGTCAATTCTAAATCTATTACAAGATCCTTCATCAACAGGAGGTGGGAGAAAGACTTACAATTTGTGTAGCAAATCAAGTACTGTGTACCAAACTTTAACAGATGTAGTTCCTGGGTATCACTGTTCCGTATTCTAACTGTAAAGATTCTGGCGGGGGCGGGAACGGGGGAAATGAACACTTGGACGAATTATTAAGCACTTTGTCCTAAAATGACAGGAGACACAGCAGAGAATGTCTGTAGGAAGGACTTTTATTTTATGTGACTTTTCTTTAAATAGGGTTTAGTAATAAATTTTCTCTTCCTTTTCATTTTTTTTTTTTTGTTTGTTTTGTTTGCTGAGGAGGGTTTATTTTCTTTTTGTGTTCTATTTCATTTTGTAGTTGGACGTACTATTGTTCTGGAGCTGGTGAAAAACGGGGAGGGGAGCAGGAGGCAGGAACCACATTGTGAGTGAACTTGGCAAAAAGGAGAGTCAGGAGGTAACTTTCCCGTCCGGCACAGTATCTGGGGCTTGCAGAGTTCTTGGCCTCATCAGTTCTTCCACGCTCGCAGCTAAAACATTCCTGTGCCCTGACGGAACCATGCAGGGACCCGACGTGGCCTTTTCATTTTTTTTCACGCACACCTGATTGGAAAGTGACGTTTGATATTACTTTTCCACTATGTTAATTACAACTTGAATAGGATTCTATTGTGTCCTGGATGACATCACTTTGGAAACATCATTCAATTGGGTGGCTCGCTTTCCTCTCGATGATTGTACCAAATAAACACGCAAGTCTTTTTATAGCCAGAGCCTGTGTCTCTAAACACACACACACACACACAAACGTCCATTTTTAACCACGTCAGAAAGGAAACAAGGCTGCCAACTTCACAGCGTTCTACATGATTTTGAATTAATATTAGTCTATTAAAAAGAGCTGTAAGCAGAAGAAAAAAAAAAGAAACTTAACCCGATGAGCACGGCAAACACATTTCACAGTTGTTTTGGACAAATGCCCTCAGTGAATATGTTTAAAGTCATGTACAACAGAAATATGTTATCATAAGTAACCATGTTTTAATAAACACTTCGTCTTTTTGTATTGCTTTCTTTTTCATCACAATAATAGAAATATAACACCATATATCACTGTAAAACACATTTCCACATAAATGCTGATAAGCACAAAATATTTTTCATCATTTACATTTTAACTGTAATAATATATGGCAGGATTAAAGCTGCATTCATCATGTGTCTAACTAACCTTGCTGTAATGAATTTTTAAATGTAATGGTTTCTGTCGCAAAGTAAAATCGTACATAATGTCTAGTGACACAGTATGCTGGTGGATGGGTGGTTTTGGAAAATGGAAATGCAACTTCATTTTTAATTAGATTTATAAACTTCACCACCTCCACCTCCAGCCAGGCTTCCCAACCCTCCCCTCCACCACCATTATTTAAAGCAAGAACTACCAGAGGCGTGAATGTGTGAAGTACTGCCAGATAGATCACTCCTCCAGTTACATAAAATCACTTGCTTGTTG
The DNA here is from genome assembly GCF_032452875.1 of Bos javanicus. NCBI lineage: Eukaryota > Metazoa > Chordata > Mammalia > Artiodactyla > Bovidae > Bos > Bos javanicus. The sequence goes on from NC_083885.1 coordinate 23,036,114, forward strand.
AAAATTCTGTGAAGGAGGCGTGTGTGTCTGTGCATGTGTTCGAGAAGAGCCAGGCACCCAATAGAAACAAAAGCTGATGAAAATCATGGTGAGAAAACCTTTCCAGGGTGTCTGGAGGGGCTTCGCTGCTGGGAGGGGTCTCCTCTTTGTGGCAGTATCCGGGGCTCTGATTTGGGATGGGGGTGGGGCACCAGGGGTGTTTACTGGGATGGTCTCAGTCCTTTCTCTCTATCTCGGCTTGAAATAACAAATAAGCCGACTCACCAGAGAAGAATCATTAAAAATAATTTGCACAAGCTTTCGGTGGTGTGAGCTCTTTTTTGATACAATATTTCCTTCCGTGATTATCACTGAGGACATGTTTCAGCCATATGGAAGCGAGCCGGGCTGGGAGCTTCCCCAATACCTGAGTGGTTAATTAAGAGCCGTTGCCCGGCCACAAGAAGCAGGTTTGAAATCCCTCTTCAGTCTCCGACAATGAGTAGCTTTTTTAGCAGCAGAAGTCACCAGGGACAGCCAGAAGCGAGGGTAATTATTTGAGATAACATACAGCTGAAAAGAGTGTGTGTGAGTGCAGAGGGGGGCGGGGGGGAGCGGGGGGCGCGGTGTGCAGCTGAAAGAAGGGCAACAGTAGAGAAAAGTCTATAATAAAAAGGTCAACATCTCCTATTTTTCTGTACAGTGTCGACAGTCTGTAATGCCTTTTTAGCATGAATGACAACGAATTCTGTCTCTCTTTTTTTTTTTTGAAAAAAAAAGGGGGGGGAATATCTTATTTTGTATTCAAACTTTGCAATTGTGAGTTCAGGCCTGCCAGCTCTATCTGAATAAGCTATTCTCACTTTATCAGGGTTTGCTGAACTGACTTTGATTGCATTGTTGCAAAATAACAGTAATTTTTCCATTAACCCATACAAACCCTCAGCGAGCTGGAGAACAAAGAAATATCAGAGGGATGAAAGCTGTGGGCACCGGGAGGGAAGTCAGGGGTTTCCTAAATGGCTCTAAATTTGTCCCTACACACCAGCTTCTCAGATTGGCTGAGGCCAGTCTGGGATGCCACTGGGGGCTCCCTCTGGGGTCCCTTGGGGTGTGAATCTCAGTGGGCATCCTTCTGCCCTCTCTGCCATATTCTATTGTTTTGTCTACATTCTCATGGCCTGGGAAGGTGGGAGCTGGGTTTCCGTCCTTTCTCAGGCATGGTTTTTTACTCCTTTATCTTTCTGGGGCCAAGGACCTCAATCTGTATCTAGAACTCAACTCAGAAATGCTTACAGCCTTTCAGAACCCAAGGTTATCTGAACACAGGATGCTTTCCTTTACCCCAAGGAAGAGGCCAGCAGGCAAGGGGGGAAAGCTAGTTCCTTTGGCAGTTGGAACTCAGTGGAATCCCCAAGACCTGGGATCTGACATTCTGGCGTGTTCAGCATCATCCCCACTGGTCCCAGGGTGAAAGGTGTGCTGGTAGATTTTTATTTTGGGAGAAGCTCTGTGAGGCTGGCATTTTACATTCACATGGCTGCCTCTGCCAGTTGTTTTAAGGCCAGGAGGAAACTGAGGTCAAACGGGCACCCCTTTCTCATCCATGAGCAGAGTGTCTGCGTTTGGAATTACCCAGCACACAAGAGGTGCCACGCTCTCAAAGAAGATCCCGCAGTCCGGATGTTGACAATTCAGCGGATCAACATGGAAACACGAGTTTTTCTGTTTTGGTTTTTTGCAAAGCTGAAATGTCGAGAAATTAAGCTCCTCAGTGGCCTGTGACTCTCTAAGAGTGGGACTGGGCTGGGAGCTGAGGTTGACAGTGGCTTTGATCTCCCGGCCCCACAAAGGAGCCTGCTCAGGCTGAGGTGATGCCACCAGCCACCCGCTCCTCAGCATTGTTTAGGAACTGCCCAATATGTTCATTATCTCCTTTACCTCTGCGGCGCGGTACTGTCAAACCGTACACCAGTCTTTAGAAAATAAAAGTGAACACGGCGAGCCCGCCGTACCCTGCTCCCTAATATCCAGCTCTTGACAACGTCGGAGCTGTCAGATGAGAGGCAGCGTCACTGGAATAAAGGTGGGCAGATGTGTGATAATGAGACAGAAGCATGCAGATGCTAATAGAACTCACCAGAACAGGCCTGCCTGAGTTAGACGGATCCAGGTAGCAGGTGCAGAGTGTCAGGTCGCCCGGATGTTACTTTCTCTTGATTCTCATTTAAGAACTGCTCTGCGCACGGCTGTCTGTCAGTGAACTTTTCCCTCTCTGGAGCTCCAGCCCCTAGGTGATCAGTCACATTTCGACATAACTAGATGTCAAAAGAAGTTTAAGTTGTGTGACGAACTGTGATGCAGTCAGCATCAGCCTCCGGCCTCCAAGGCGGTTCCTTAATGATCCGCCTGGAAACTCTGGAGCCTTTTTCTGGCGTTTTGTTTTCTTATTAAAATACTGGCTAAGTCTTTGTCAATATCCATGGCAGCAACTGTGAGCTCAAGACAATATTATCCCAGGCATAATTTAATTTTAAATGTGGAACTCAGACCCAAGATGGCCAGAGAGCGAAAGGTTTGTGTTGAGCAAACAGGAGTTCTCTCCAAAAGGCCCATTTTAGCATCCATAATTAAAACAAGGGTGTCTGGGGATTTATTGTCAGCCCGGTTGGGATGCCGGTGATCAGTAGAGGAAACCCAGGGCTATGTGGGGGGTGTCACCGTGGCCTGTTCCTGGATCGGGGGAGGGGGAGTGAAGCTGAGAATAATAGATTTGGGTCAGCGTGAAAGTGATTCCAACTGAGAAAGGCAGGAAAAAGAAATAACCAGAGAATTGTCATCTTGCATACCAGCAAAAAACCTTTGAACTGGAGTCCCAACTTGATGGGGTCCTTATCAGTCTCTGTGAGCTGTGGGTTCCCCCTAAAATTGTGCTTCACGATGAGCGGGGTCGGTGGTGTGGGGAGCATCTTGGGGAGGGGGCAGGCAGTTATATGTGACACGTGTTGTCACATATGCAAGGAAGCCTGCCAGTCCTGACCTTTCCTCCCAAGGCTGGCATTTCTTGAAGCGTTTCATCGAATCTGGTTGGTTTCTTTTCTAAATATTTTCATCTTCTCCTTCCACTGTTTACCTTTCCATTGGGAAAATAAATACTGCATGTTGCTTCTGCCTGTTATATTTTGCTAGAGATTTTAATCCCGATTCCTGATGAAAGGTTTGCACACACACACACGCACACCCTCTAACCTTGGTGTGAAGGCACGACTCATAAAATGCTTTTCTTTCTTCTCTTTAGAGAATATAAGGATGTGCTAGGGAAACCTAATTCTGCATTGGCATAATGAAGTGTTTGGAGGAATCTCACGTTTCTCAATCAGAGAACCAGTTGGTCTCATCTGGAATGTTCTAATCCACCCCTCCGAACTTTTACCCTACACCCATTGCCTCCCCCGCACACCCCAAAAGAGAAGGATTTCACCCAGTGGAGTTCTGTCCTCGTAGGCTCTCACATAAAACAAGACTTCTCTCCCTAGGTCCTGATATTTAGTTGCCTGAAGCTCATTAATCCTTCACTGCTCTACCCTGGAGTTTTAAATTTTTAAGCAGCTAGGATTCGTCTAAGAGGTCTTAACCTTATAATTTGTAATAACTTAGAGATCACGTTTCTAAAGTGTGAGTTATTTTAAAACAGAAAAAATGCTCCTTTTCCTTCACCAGCCATTGATTCACTTCCTCTTGCAGTCCGAGTCAGCGCTATTAAATCGGGTGATGGAAAATGCTCATTTATTTCTCAGTGGTAAAACATAAGCAATTAGGAGACGTTTCTTAACGTGGATTGATCTTGCCTTCAAGGAAAACCCAGAGCGTCAGAAGCCACTGGAGGGGCAGCAGAGATGAAATAAGTGGGGAGGAGAAGGACGGGTGGAACCGAGATCCTAGATAGGATAGAATCTCTATCAGAATATCTGGCAGCTCAAACCTTAGTTGATTTTTCACTGTTCTGGGCACTGCATTATGGGAGGCAGTGTGGTGGAAAACACATCATGGTTTGAATGCAAGCTCATGAGCTGTTTAATTCTGCCCAAGTTGCTTAACCTCTCTGGGCTCCAGATCTTTTTCCTCTATGAAATAGTAATAGGATCTGCCTTCTAAGTTTGCTATGGAACGTTAAAGGAGATACTATAAGTAAATTACCTAAAGTGGTGCTGGAGACGCTACAGCTGACGATAGAAATAGCAGCCTCCATGGGGGGAGAGTACATACCTGGTGAGGACCTGGCCCCAGACCCCAAGAACTTTGCCGTCTTGAAGGGGAAAGATCAGGCTAATTATCATGTTCAAGGAGCCAGCACGAGAAGATGTTTTTTCCTTTTATGTCTGCTGCTTACAACAGGGCTAGGTTCCTGCTACACCGGCTAAACTTTGTCTAAAAATTATCTAAGGACCACCTAATGTGTGTCGATGCCACACATGTCAGATGTGTCAGCCTCTTCCAGTAATGACTCTCTGACATAAACAGTAAGGAAGAAATATTACAATTACCGAGGGTGCGGGAGCCCGCATGCATTTTCATGAGGGTTCTGGTGAATGGCAGTCTGAGCTCTGTAATCAGCTCCCCCTGCCAGCAGAGCTGGCCAAAGAAAGCTCTCGTCCCCCCAAAGACAATTAAAATGAGTTAAATGAATTAAAAAGGCCCTTCCCAGTTAAAGTACAGTCAGAGGTTAGAAACAGTAGTATGTGGATTTATGGAAACTCCGTGGCTGCCAAGCCTTAGGAATTGTGGCTCACGGGGGAGTCATTTCCCTGGGAGCCTAAACAGCTTATGAAATTGGAAGTGATATGCATAATTTTAAATTTCTGGGATGCAGGTTTCAATCCCTTGTTTATTTTGGCTTCTTAGGTCAATAGGAATATACTTTTACCCAAAATCAAAGTGAGAGAGAGAGAACGAGTCAGAGAGGGAGGGAGAAGGCATCGTCCTATTTATTAAAACAATGGAACAACTGAACAGGAACTTTCCTGTTTCGAGACAATGGGAGGACCAGTTCTAGAGACTGGTTAGCAGGAGGAGAAAGACTGACCCGAGCCCCATTTCACCACTTGGCAGCTGTAGTGCTCTTGCAAGCGGCTCAGCCACTTGGTGCCTCAGTTTCCTCATCTGCAGAATGGGTTTCATTGTTTTGACCTTGCAGAGTGGCTACCACAATTAAGCGAGCTAACATATAGACAGTGCTTAGCAGATCACCTGCCCTGATTAGTTGTTCATATTGCTATCCTTGTCCTCATCTCAGGACAGAGTAAGTGAAAACCAAGGGGGCAAGAGAGAAGGAGGACCACCTCCAGGAGCACCCCCCAAACTTTCCACAACACCAGATGCTGATAAGTCACAGGCGCCACTCAAGCCCATGACAGGCGTTACTGCAGCTGTCCCAGACGTCCTGGTCACCTGCACATCCAGATCTGGCCTCTGGGACCCCTGCCCCATTACGCCGATCTCATCAGAAATTCTGTCGAGACTTCTGTCCGCAGCCCAAGAAGGAAGACTTGCCTGGTCCTCCGCCAGCCCCTCCCCCCGCCCCTGAGTCCCCAAAGTCCCTGAGTGTGTGTGTACGCTCCTGCCTATTACATGCACAAACTCCATCAGAAAGCATTTGTCTACACCCTCTTTATTCACTTTCAAAGGGTTAAACAGCCTATTTACTGGGCTGTCAACAATCCCAGGCCCTAACGGGGAAGAAAGCCCCGTCCAGTTTTGTGCGGCCTGGAGCCTTGTCTTCCCTGGCCTGTTCTTGTCCCTGTCATGTAATATCCATGACAATCGTGTTGGGCTTTTTTTTTTTTTTTTCGGGGCTCTGTGGGGCTCAATCTGAGGGGCCACTTTAAGCCAGGAAAGGCCTTTATTTCTGTGAATTTGAAAGAGCCTTGAGAAGGTCCTTCCCCTCAGAACCCTCTTCAGCGGGTCACCGCGGTTTCAAAAGGATTTAAATGCGGAGGTTGTGATCAGTACTTCCATCACGTTCTAATAGACTGACATGAGCATTTGTGCCTGAAAGACAGGGGAAAAAGTGATGCAGATTTTCCCTAAATTGTACTGACGCACAAAGCAGGCCGGGCAGTTGAGTGACGAGGTAACCCCTCACACCCTCTTTTATACTTCGAACCAGGGCCGCACAAAGAGAGCCGTGGGAAGCTGCCCAGAAGCCCGGCCGGGCCATTTCCATGGGCCATATGGAAATTTTGTTTTGTGTACAGAGAAAGTGTCTGATAACAGTGACCTTAACTGCCATATGTGGGCAGTGAATAGGCCAGAGGAAAACCACTCCACAATCTGACCCTCGACATACGGACCCGCCGCCCAAGGAGACTTCATTGCCATCTCGCTGGCAACCCCGGGGGATTTCATTAGATTTGTTAATGAATTGCTCTATTGACTTATATCTGAGCTTGCCTCATTAGAGGAGAAGAACACAATTTTTATCTATGTTTTCGTGAAGGGGACCAGAGCGTTCCCTCCTTTGTGGGGCGGTGGGTAATCTGGAGGGCTGTCATCGGCTTTGAACTAATTTATTGTGTCAGTTTAAGGAGGCCCTTCCACGCTCATTGAGGCCGGAGCCCCACTCCAAGCCTCTTCAAATCAATGCTTTCCCTGTGAGAGGGGTGTTTCCTCAGCTTCTGCTTGGTTTACAAATAGCCAGACATGATGTGGTCCTGATGCTGTGCATCGTCAGGGTGTGGGCAGCAAACAGCATCACCTGTCAGGAAGGGGCTTTTCTAGGCAGTGACACCATGCTTGGAGGCTGCTCCTCCACTTTCCCACCAGGGCTTCTATGCATCCTCAAAGGAATTTTGTGTTGGGACATCGCTGTGCACAGAATATCCTCCCTTCTGCACTGCTAACTGGGGAATGGGGAATCATAATGACTCTCCCCACATCCGAGCCTTATTAGTGATGGCTCGATTGTTTGGACTTCTCAATGTGGGAAAGTTTGGGTTTGAAAGCAATAAGAGCTATCAATTAACATATTATTAGGGGTAAACCAATAAGGAGCCCATTAAGGCTAATAGCAAGTGTGGAATCATGGAGAATTAGCAAAATGAGATTCAATAAAATGGAAACCATAAAGATAAGCTTCTGAAGATTGAATCTGGCTTTCTGAGCTTAAGTCTCAAATAAACAAATGAATGATACCCACCAAATCCTCCCTTTGGTTCCACTTTCCCAAGCCCACCGAGGGTAGTGAGAACTTGAGTTCTCACTGTAGAACGAGATATGAATAAAGTTGGTCAGCCCTGCATCTCAGAAGTGGTTTATCCCATGAGGGAGAAAGGGAGGAAGAAGACAGGAAAATTCTTAGGATACACAGAAGTTGGGCTCAGTGATTCCTGTATGAGCCCCACAGAGTAAGATATGGTGCAGAAGTCCTCAAGACTGTACATTGGTCACTCTGGCACTTAGTCTTGGAATACGGGGAACTCCAAAAGTTGGATAAAACAGAAAACATCCTACCTATGTTGTAGTAAGAACCTGGGGCTCACAGAAGTCCCACGACAGCAGAGGGGCAGTGATATTGGGGCAGTGATGCAGAGATATTACAAATGAGGATGTATCTCCTTGGAGGAGTGGTATGGAATATGGCTGTGGTCACTGTTCACCTTTGACTGAGTCCAAAGATGGAAACTAAACTCTCCAGGGTTGCTTGCCCTCTTCCAATGCCCCATAGCAATGCTGAAAGAGGAGTCCTACTGTGAATGAAGAGAAGCTCATCAGGGCTGTTGGTACCCATGGGAGGCTCCAAGAAAGGAACTCCTACATAGAGAGAGGTTCCACAACATTTGTTCTGAGCAGGAGAGTGTCCTTGGAACAGGGTGGCTGTGAGATCTGAAAATGTCTATGTATGAGAATTGGGTCCGAGGGAGTCATAAGGAAGTTAAATAAGCTGTAAGAGTATAAAGAGGTACTTGGGTAGATTTTACCAAGCATACTGTTTTTGTCGAGACAGGTCCTTTGGGTTGTTTGCCCAGAATTCACTCAGGTTGGAAGTTGACCTTTGCCTTTACAATGAAAATACAACTTGGCTGGATATAAAATTCACCCTCTCTTTTAGAACTTCACAGATGTCACTATACTGTCCTTTTTTTTTTTTTTCTCATTTTTAGCTTTTACATTTATTTTTTTTAAATTGTATCTCTACTGTCTTTAAATGTCACACTAATTCTTTACCATTTGCTTCTAGGTTGGTTGCGTTGCATCACTGTCACCACTGAACAGTTATATTTAAAAACAAAACAACTATGGGTGTTATATTTCATGATGTATTTTGTGTTTGAAAATATGGCCCTCTCGCTTTAATACTCGCCTGGCAACTTGACTGGTATAATTTAGTCAGGTCACCTCTTCTTGTCCTCAGAACTCTATGGTTGCTCCCCAGTCAGGTTGCATCATTCTTCATTGAGGCTGCAAACATTCCTCATTGAGATGACTTCTCAACTGTCAGTGCCTTGATGTGGTTCTTGGGTGCCTGAAGAAATATTTCTTTCTCCATGAAGTCTAAGAATTTGACTAGGGGATGTCTCCATGTCCGTAAATCTCCATCAGTATTTCCTGGAACCCAGAATTTTCAAGCAGATCCTTGAGAACTAAATTCAGTTTTCTCTTTATAAGGAAATCCAGTGCTATTTTATCTTTGAAAAGAATGTTGGGTTCTGTTTGTGGGATTTTCTACTTCAGGGTCACTAATTATCTTTATCTTGCAAAGATCCAATAGGTTTTTAATCCACTGATGATTTACATTTGTTATCAGCTTATTATTTCTCCTATACCCATATAGTATAAGCACCTCAAAGGGGGAAAAAAAAAAGCATCTTATTTATCTTTGTTTTCTCTGAGCCCAGTACATAATAGATGCTTAGTGTACAACTCCAGAAGTGACTTGCACATGACCTTGTCAGTAAGGGTTTAAACTTTATTTTGGGGAGACGTTGAGTGTCATTAAAGGTTTTTGATGAGGATAGCAGTGGTTGATATGATCTCACATAGCTTCAAAGTGGGGTGAGCTGGAGGGTGAGAAAGAAGCTCCCAATGAACAGCGGTGGCTAGAGATGTTGGTTTAATAGGAAAAGCATATGTGGTAGATAAACATGAGTGCTTTGTATGGCCACAAGTGGGTGGTGCTACTGGTAAAGAACCTGCCCACCAATGCAAGAGACGTAAGAGACATGAGTTTGATCCCTGGGTTGGGAAGATCCCCTGGAGGACAGTATGGCAACCCACTCCAGTATTCTTGCCTGGGAAATCCCAAGGACAGAGGAGCCTGGTGGGCTACAGTCCACAGGGTCGCAAAGATTCAGACACGACTGAAGTGACTTAACACACACACACACAAGGAGAAAAGTCAGACTGTCACCTCTGCTCAGAGGGTAGTGGCTAATGTAAATGGACTGGACCTTGGTGCCAGGAAAACGTGGGGGAAGTTCTTTAGGCCCCTTTCCTTTTAGGATTTTTTTCTTCTGAAATGTGTGATTATCAGTTGGTCTCCAACACCAAACTCCCCAAAAGATTGGCATGCTAAATTTTAAAATAATTATTTTTGTACTCCCATCAGCATTCTGGCAGGAAAGAGATAGCACATCCAAAGGGCTTGTTTGAAGAGATTTTGGTGATGACATTTGGTACAGAGGTGTGAGCGGGACTATCCACCTGCCCTCTTCACTGAGTGGCAGCCTCTGTCCTGTTTGATTCTGACACGTCCCAAGAGCAACTACTTATATTGCGAGAGCTTCCATCGCTCCTTGCCGTTGACCTGCAGGCTGCAATATTCTTATCTCCGGAGAGGGAAGAGTTATAGTACATGTCATCATGGTAACAAACATGAGAATACTTGTCTTCTGCCGATTTCATATCCACTTTTATCACACTACTCCATCTCCTGCCTCTCTACACCCCTGTCCTCTTGCCGGGAGCTCCCCCACTCTGACTGGAGAACAGAAGCTGACACAGTCTAGGGTCAACACCAAGTGCAACACGATAGGAAAGCTGGAATAAGCAAAATTGGGGTGCTTTCTCCTCTCCGGCCAAACTGCCCTCTCTGCTGTCCTGTGATCCCACTGAGCTGACTTCTGCTGTGGTGCCTTGGCCCTGGGGACTGTCTCTGCTTGGGACACTCTTCCCTTGAAGAGTACAGTGCCTTCCCCCACCTCCTTTGGGCTTCTGCTTAAATGTCACCCTTCCTTGGTGGCTCAGTCAGTAAAGAATTCGCCTGCAATGCAGGAGATTCGGGTTTGATCCCAGGCCTGGGAAGATCCCCTGGAGAAGGAAATGGCAATCCACTCCAGTATGCTTGCCTGGGAAATCTTATGGACAGAGGAGCCTGGCAGGCTACAGTCCACGAGGTTGCAGAGTCGGACACGACTGAGCGACTTCACCTTCACTTTCTATATTCATTCCACGCTGGCATTCCTATTATACTTGCTGGCTTTATGTTTCTCCAAAGATCTGATCACCTTCTAACAGGGAATATATTTTACTTATTTGATAAATTTTACTTTATCTAGAATGTAAATCACGTAACCACAGGCGTTTCTTTTTTTTTTTTTTCCTTCCTGTTTTGTTTACTGATGAGCCCTTGGCCACTTTGTCTGGCACATTTCAATGCTCAGCATTTACTGAATGACTAAATATATGAATTGTAGGCCTTGATAGGACTATTTTTTTTTGTCTATTTCTGTGCTCTACCCATTGGACTCAGGGGTCCTTCTGCTGTTATTACCTTAGCACCTGCCCCCATGCCTGCCAATGCTCAGAAATGTGTGTGTGAACAAATGAATCAATGAAGACTCTTTTTTCCACCATCTCAATCCCAGATGATTTTTGCTCTGAGGATACAAGACTGACATTGGCCACTCAAACAGAGCAAATGTTGTATAGGGTCCTTTGCTGATATGTTCTCTATTTGATTCTCTTACTTTAAGTTTGTCAGACACATTTTGGTTCAAGACATGTGAGGGGATGATAAGCATGGTTCTAGGAGCTGGGGAATTGTGGGCAGCACCTGGATGAAGGGGTAGGATCTGGAAACCTGATCTCTCTTAGCTTTCCAAGTGTGAAGTTTAGTTTTTCTTTGAGACAAGCCGTTGCTATGATGGATCTTGTTTGTATGAGAAAGAGAAGTCTCCATTTGTCAACTACGGACCTTTTATCCAGAATGACACGAGGCACTTACATACATTAATTTTAACTTTATGGCCATACCACGAGATGGGGATTTTCTTTTCTGTTTGCAGAAAAGGCAACTGAGCATCAAAGAGATAGAGTTAGCGTGTTCAAGGCCCTAGATTTGACAATGGGGGAAACTGGGATTTAAACCCAAACTTGATAATCTCTAAATCTTATGCTTCATCTAAAATGCCTCTGTGCCATCATCCTGCTTAGAGTAACGTGCTAAGTGGGTTTGTCATATGTGGTGCTAATGGTAAAGAACCCGCCAGCCAGTGTAGGATACATAAGAGATGTAGGTTCGCTCTCCCTAGGTCAGGAAGATTCCCTGGCGAAGTGGAGTGCACTGCAGTCCACTTCAGTATTCTTGCCTGGAGAATCCCATGGACAGAGAAACCTGGCGAGCTACAGTCCACAGGGTTGCACAGAGTGAAGCACCTTAGCACACACGCAGCACATACAGTAATCTGTATGGAATAAGCTGGCTGCTTGTTGTAACATACAGCACCCCAGGCTTCGGTGAAGCAACACTATTTATTCCTCCTTTCTGACACAGTCCCCAAAAGGCCTGCTTTGTGCATATGTGTGTGTGGGGAGTAGAAGGTGCATGAATGGACTCTGGGATTCAGGCTCCTTGCACCAAAGGCTCCCTGTGCCTTAGAATCCTCCTCCATTGTGTTCTCTCTGTGCATCCAGCAGGTAGGGGGACCAAGAGTGAGCGGAGCTGATAGCATGTGGCAGAGTTTTATGAGCCAGGCCTGCCAGTGGTTGTACATCACTTCTGATCACCTTTCTGTGCTCAGCACTCATTCCATAGAGGCACCTAACTGCAAAGGAGATGGGGAAATGTAGTCCAACTGTGTGCCCGGGTGGGAAAAAAATGGGAGATTTGATGAACACAAAGTAACCTCTGCCACAGGAGAGAATGGAAGGGGAGTTCCAGAACTGAGTTATATAGCCAGGTTTTAGTTTTCATGTTATTTATTTATTTATTAAAAGCAGAGGTATAAGTCAGCCAGAATAGCAGATAATTAAATGACCATTTACACAGTAGAATCTCACCCGATCAGAATTTCTCTGTTAATGTGCTATTTTAGTTAACATGATATTTTGGTTAAATGAGGGCTGGCCGAGACGTCTTTTGGTTTCACATCTTATTGCTGAAAATCTTTCCAAGATGTGGTGTTTTACGTTCCAGCCTCAGGAAGTTCAGTGTGGTAAATTCATCGAATATCTTCTCAGTGAGTGAGGCTCTCCCAGGGCTCTGGGGTTGCCATTCTGAATAAACACCAGTTTTCACCATATACCAGCTTGGATGTGAAAGAGAGAGAGAGCTGACCTGAATCAGCAGTAATCGGAAAATGTCTTCTTTGATTTGATAGCTTTTGTTTCATTTATCTGGTTATAAAAATCACTCACGGTCATTTTAGAAATGCTGGGAAATATAGAAAAGTAGAAATGACAAAACAAAATAGCTTCTAATTTTGCAAGCTGGAAACAGCCACTGTTAATATTTTAATTACATTTGCTTCATTTGTCTCCCTCCCTTTCTTTCTCCTTCTGTCCCTCTTGTATATTTACATAATTGAGTTAATAGTATAAATGTAGTTTCATATCTTATAATTTGTCTTATTATTAATTATATGGTAATTTTTCTTTATCATTAATACTACTATCGAAATATCATTTTATACTCATTAATTATAACATTCCACTATGGATAACCATGATATTCCCAGGTCTTTCTCTGCAGTTAGGCTAATCTTTTTTCATTCAGTGTTACAAATAACAGCAATCAATACATCTATACATAAATCTGTATTTGAGTCTCCAATTTTTTTTAGGATAAATTTCTAGAAGTGACATTGCCAGTCCAATGGGCATAAGTATTTTTGTTTCATACTCTGACAAGCACGGAAGATATTTTAATTTTTATTCATTTACCAAGTGAAAAAAATGGTTTTATCGATTTTAATTTACATTTTTTGATTACCAAAATGACTTTTTATGTTTGTTGGCTCTTTGCATTCTCTGTACCTAATCTATCCTGTCCTTTGACTATATTTTTTATTAACTCAGTATTTTTTTTTACTGATTTTTATGAACTGTTTGTTCATTAAGGACAATATTTTTGTCATTCTGATGGAAAATATTTTCCCATTTGTTTTAAACTTACTGTTATCAACTTATTAATTTGTCATTTATCTATTTTTCCTCTCCAACGAATAGTGAAGGGACAAGTTTCTGGTTAATTAAGAATTCTAATTAGTTGACTTCTGGTTGATTAAACAATCAAGATTGGAGGGTGGGTTTAACTTGGGGATATGTTGAAGGTTGTATTACATTTCCAAATGAAATAATGAAGCTAAAAGGGAATTCAAACTGGTTTCCTTCCCCCAACCTGTTCAACGACCATCGACCACTCCTTCCCATATTGTGGGCAGAGTTGTTTCTTAGGGTTGAAGTTAAGGTAAATAGAAAGCATTGAGATCCCAACAGAGCAATAATTAACCCTTTTTGATGATGTCAATAAAAAATCACCAAGAATTCCTGGGAAAGTCAGTAAAGCTTAAATAGATACCAACTCCTTACTTAAAAAAACAAAAAACAAAAAAACAAAAAAAAAACAACTCCTTGATAAGTGGAAACAGACATATTTATAAAACATCAGTCTCTTAATCCAAATTTCTAAGACCCATCTTCAGATACGTTTTGCAAGCATAACTTTCAGACACATACTTTTCAACTTTTCAACTGAAGGCAGTATAAAAATACCCAGTGTGTAATAAAGTGTATTAAATGGAAAACTAGCTTCTTAAGCTATATTAATTAGGAGGGGAAAGCAAATATATATATTTGAGAGTTGCAAGGTTAAATGGAGTTAAGCAAGTCTCTTTACTGCAAGACTTATCAGAGCCCTTGATAGGCTAATATGCCTATGAATCTTTAAGACAGGCTATCTAGCATTCCCACACTTATTTGACCATAGAGCCTTCTTTTTAAGATGTATCCCTTGATAATAGACTTGGGCAGAGCAGCCTTTGAAAAATTCTACCTTAACCCAAAAGCATGGTTCTAACTGTGTATATCTCCTCCAACCAGCCAATGGAGGGGATATTTGGTGGCATGAGTCACTAATTAAGTAAATAAATTAAGTGCTCATTAGTTGTCAAAATCTTTTTCTAGTTATCTTCCCATCTTATCTTCACAACAAATCTATGAAATATATACTATCATTAATGAGGCTGTGTGGCTAGTGCCTGAGAGGTCTAGGATTGATTGAATCCTGACTTCAACCTGTATGACCATAAGCAAGTTAACCTCTCTATACCTCAGCGTCCCCATTTGCATAGGTCAGATAATAGCACCTCCCCTCACAGAGCTGCAATGAATATTAAAGCAATTAACATTTGCAGCACACTTAGAACATATCTTATGTATTCAATTTACGTTAACTATTTTTATTCCCATATTACAGCTGGGTATGTTGAGGCTCAGAGTGGTTAAATAACCTGAACAATAATTTAATTACATTATAAAAGGAAAAAGTTGGCTTTGAACACAGCTGGTCTGACTTTATAATTTTTTTTCTTTAATGTTACACTCACTATGCTCTGTTTCTGCGAAGAGTTTGCCACTTGCATATATCTTTCCACAAGGTCTGTATAAATACAAGCTATGTCTTGTTCGGTGGGGTAAAGTAACAAAATTCTCGCTTCCTCTTCTATAGAGTTCATGAAGTGAGGCAGCTGCCACACCCAGAACTGAAGTTCTCAGGGCCCCTTGCAATGGGTTGTGGTCATGTGACTCATTCTCACCAATCAAGTGCATCACTTCTGAGATGGGCTTTTAAATAAATGAGTGCCCTCTTCCTTCTCTCTTTCTGCACCCAGGATGGTGGAGTTTTAAGATGGAAGGAACCCTGTCTTTAAATCACTGCTGCTGCTGCAGCTGCTAAGTCACTTCAGTCGTGTCCGACTCTGTGCGACCCCATAGACGGCAGCCCACCAGGCTCCCCGTCCCTGGGATTCTCCAGGCAAGAACACTGGAGTGGGTTGCCATTTCCTTCTCCAATGCATGAATGTGAAAAGTGAAAGTGAAGTCTCTCAGTTGTGTCTGACTCTTGGAGACCCCATGGACTGTAGCCTACAGGCTCCTCCATCCATGGGATTTTCCAGGCAAGAGTACTGGAATGGGGTGCCATTGCCTTCTCCCTTAAATCACAACAGGTTCATGGGCACTTGACCCATAGGTAAGCCCCAAATAAGCATCTATCGTGTTAAGTCATTGAAACACAGAGGTTTATTTGTTACAGCAGCTAGCCTACACATATCCATTTACTAGTGCAAAGTCAGTATAAACATGAATATTCTTTTCAACTCTTTTTCATACTCCTCTGAGCAAACTCAGATAGCCCCATTAGTTCTCCTGAAATTATAGCTTAGTTGCATCATTTTGTAAAAGTTCTGTGTCAGATCCAAAACATAGAGGCTCACAGGGCTGAGCTTAGGGATCCGACAGGAGAGGCTGGCTAACAAATGACCTTAACTTTGGGATACCTCTGGACATAAAAGCGAGAAAGCAGGGCAGAGGGAGGGCACTGGACTAGTAGGCATTTGGAGATGCTTCTGCTGCCTTTTGATGGTGGTGAGCACATTTTTAATTTGTCATCAAATGTTTACTGCCAAAGTAATGGAGAGTGTTAATAAGGAAAGGGACACCAAACAGCCCAGCATAAAAGCCAACGGTGGCCATAAAGCTGCATTTGCCATTTATGGTGTTTCCATAGTTGGAAGAAACACTTTTCCTGTACAAAAGATATAACTATATATCTTCTGATTTTATGGGCTGCAGATTACTCTAATTATCATAAAAAATTACTACCGCTAATAAAAATTCTATTATAAGTTACTTATAGTAATCTCCAGGGTACTACACTTAGCCAAGAAAAGGTTGTAATTACATTGCACTGCAGGGAGAGTTTGTTTCTATTATAAAAACTCCCGAAACACTAGCTGTGTCTTTTAACACCTTACCAGCATGCCAGTCCTTTGCTTCTTCTGTCACCTCCTCCCCAGTTTTTGGTCAAAGGTCTTCTTGTTGTTTTCATTTTGCAGGATGTGGTTTGAGCCTAGAATAATGACCCATCTTGGATGCAAGTGACGCAAATGAACTTTCAGAGTTACAAATATCTGGGTGGGTTTGTCCTCCCCTGGGGCCTCCAGCATGTCAATGGAAGGATGTAATAGAAGGGAAGACTTGACAATCCCCGCCCAAAGGGAAACGTGCTTTGCAAAATTGGTGGAAGCCACTGGATGTTCATGAAAAACACAATGCTTGGGTTTTTTTTGTTTGACAAGACAACAATTGGTATTTTCCCTTTTATAACTACTATTTTTTTTGGAATTGTCAACTGCAAGGGTCGATGACTCTTCGATGACCTTAAAAACTCTGGCCAATGATACCAGTTCTAACTGGTCATTTATTTCACTACCCTTTGCACCCCCTAACCCCCACCATCCTGCCAATTCCTCTACCTTTGAATTAAATATCAAAATAAAATGCCCTGTCATCCTCCTGGGATGACGAAGCAGTAAATGACCTCAAAGTCCAAGGAATTAAGCTAAAGTTGGACCCATGATCATCCTCCCAAATAGGGTTTCAATTGCTTCTGTGAAGGGTGAATCAACAGTCTAATGAATGGGCCTAGAAAATGAAATAGCCCGTTTGAACTACTTTGAAATAAGCAGCTTATTTTGACATGACTTGTGGCACATTAATTGCTATCAGTAAGGAGAAAAAAAAACATGTCTTGAATCTCTCCTGGGCATTTCTAAGAGAAACTTTGGAGCTGGGCTGGTTGTATGGAAGGCTCTGAGCAAAGATTCCTGTGGTCAGCTAGGCTTGTGGGGAGGGCTTCTTAGTCAGGATGCTCCAAATAGCCTGTAACCACAGCTTGATCTCCTGATGGGGGGCAGGGGCAGTGGGTAAAAAATCATTACACACTGAGACTTCATCCTAAATCCATTTGTTTAGATTTTAATACATGGAGAAAGGAGACTGGTAGAGAGTTTGCTCTTTCCCTGCTTCTTCAGACCATCTTGGGCTGTTTCTAACTTGAAAATAAGGAGATTTCTTTATATATGGCTTCCCCAGTGGCTCTAGTGGTAAAGAATCTGCCTGCCAATGCAGGAGATGCAGGTTTGATCCCTGGGTCAGGAAGATCCCCTGGAGAAAAAAATGGCAACCCACTCCAGTATTCTTGCCTGGGAAATCCCATGGACAGAGGAGCCTGGTAGGCTACAGCCCATGGGGTCTCAAAGAATTGGACATGACTTAGCAACTAAATAACAACAACAATAGATTCCTTTAGAAAAATGCTGTGTAAGGTCTTTCTCTTTTACTAAAACACAGATATCATGAAAACAGGGATTTTGTGTTGTTCTTTAAGGCATCTTGAATAAGCCGAATAGCACTGAGGTTGGGGTGTGTGTTTAACCAAAATTGTCAAGAAATGAATCAGTGAAGAACTTGTCAGGAAAACCTGAAAACAGAAGTGGAGCTTCCCATGTATCCTATTTAGCACATTATTTGGGGTTATTTGATTCTATAAAGACTTTCATTTCTTCGAGCTAGTTTACATACCGGCTCTATTTGCAGATTCAGAATACTGGAGGGGCAGATATAGCTCCTTTAGGCTTTGGTGGTCAAGTCTTATAGGAATTAGAGCCAAGGGAAAATTCTCTTTGCCCATGAAGATGGATATTTAGTTCCAGCTGGTCATGGAAGAGGTGTTCAGTGGCCTCATCCTTCTGACAATCAGCCCAACTCATGGAAAAGGAAAGCACTTTGGCGTTGGAAACACCTGGGTTTGAACTTCTTCCTTTGCCATTTATTGGTTATGTGACCTTGGGTAGGTTACTCAGCTTCTCTGAGAGTCAGTTTCCTCACCTGTAAATAGGACAAAAAAACCTACTTCCAAGCACATGGTCCAACAGAATTAAATCCCTAATAAATCTTGCCTTTTGTTCTCTGTTAAAAAACACTCCTTTCACTTCCTGGATTCATTCTGCCTGTAGTGAACCTCTCCCCAGCCCAGGTTCATGACCATCCCAAGCCACACCTTGCGGTTCAATTAGCTTCTAAGTTGGCAGGTACCTCTTTTTGCAAGTTGTATTTCTGTTTTCAGAGTTCGGTGTGGCCAGGACAAGTGCAGTGTACACACTGAAGGGACACAGGGTGAATGACACGCTCACGCATGTGTTACATAACAACACAGGTTATAGGCATGCTTTAGAAGTCAGAAATACTGGGTTCTTATCACAGGTTCCCCTCCTTCTAGTTGAATAACTTCGACTAAGTGACATCATTTCCCAGTTCTGTCATCTGCCAAGTGGAGATTTCAAGGGAACCTTCCTTAAAAGTTATCCATGTACCAGGACTGGTGCCTCATACGTGGTCAGTAGACGTAGCTAAAAAGGAAAATGAGAGCAAGAAAAAAAATTCTCATTGGAATTTGGAAATGGGAGAGCATTGGTGCTGTTTCTTCCTCTCTCTCAACCTCCACTCTTCATTTTTTCTTGAAAGTTAAAGAAGTAACATGTCAACTTGGTAAAGCCAGTGTTTCTGGTAGTAGCATCTGGCTCCCCACTGTGCTTCCCAGCACATATGTTGGGAGCTGTTTCAAGGCCTGTTGGGAAGTCTGACTGCTGATGAGGTATGGAGCTCTGAGATGTCATTTTTGACAGCTCAACTTTGATCTGGAGTGAATTGAAAACAACTTCATCACCTTAGGCTGAGCAAGCGCCCAAACACACACTTGTTTCAGTGAGTTATTGCTCTGTAACAAATGACTCAAAAACTTAGTGGTTCAAAGCTTCTTTTTACGACTCATGATTCTGTGCGTTGGTCATTTGGGCAGGTCCCCTTCAGCAGGAATGGCTCGTTTATGCTCCTCGTGGAGTTGGCTGGGGTGACTTGACCAGGTCTGGAGGATCCAAGATGGCTTCATTCATGGGGACATTTTGCCATCTGTCACATAGGGCATCTTGGTTCTCTTCTATGTGATTTTTCTCTCCATGTGGTCTCCTGATATTTAATAACCTAGACTGAGCCTCCTCTGAGAGATAGCAAGAAATCTCCTTCCGCAAGTTTATCAGAAGGTACTCAGGGCTCTTGAGGTCTGATCTCAGAAGTGGTGCAACATCTCTTGTGCCATATTTTGATGGTTAAAGGAAGTCACAGTGTCATCCAGATGGAGGAGGAGGGAAAATGGGCACCATCTCTTAATGGGAAAGGTGGCTCACACAATATGAAAAGGCGTGGAAGATGAGGGAGGTTTTTACAGCCGTTTTCAAGGCCATCTACCGCAATCCCCCCAGTAGTCACAACAATCACATCACTCTCATGTGCAAACAACATTCCCTTCTCCAGCCCAAATCAAGTACCATGACAGCATTCTTTAGAGACTTCAAGATGTCGTCATTGAAATCAGGTCCAGATGCACAGAAAACTCCTTAGAAGAAGTTCCTGAGGGAGCTATCTAGTACAAGGGAAAAGGACAAGTTATCTGCACTCCTACACCTCACATACAATGGTGGAACAGGGATAGAATAACTGCAATGAAAGTGAAAATCAGAGTTGCTCAGTTCAGTTCAGTTCAGTCACTCAGTCCTGTCCACTCTTTGTGACCCCATGAATCACAGCACGCCAGGCCTCCCTGCCCATCACCAACTCCCAGAGATCACTCAAACTCGTGTCCATCGAGTCGGTGATGCCATCCAACTATCTCACCCTCTGTCATCCCCTTCTCCTCCTGCCCCCAATCCCTTCCAGGATCAGAGTCTTTTCCAATGAGTCAACTCTTCACATGAGGTGGCCAAAGTACTGGAGTGGCAGCTTTAGCATCATTCCTTCCAAAGAACACCCAGGACTGATCTCCTTTAGGATGGACTGGTTGGATCTCCTTGTAGTCCAAGGGACTCTCAAGAGTTTTCTCCAACACCACAGTTCAAAAGCATCAATTCTTCAGTGCTCAGCTGTCTTCACAGTCCAACTCTTACATCCATACATGACTACTGGAAAAACCACAGCCTTGACTAGATGGACCTTTGTTGGCAAAGTAATGTCTCTGCTTTTTAATATGCTATCTAGGTTGGTCATAACTTTCCTTCCAAGGAGTAAGCATCTTTTAATTTCATGGCTGCAATCACCATCTGCAATGATTTCGGCACCCAAAATTAAAGTCTGCCACTGTTTCCACTGTTTCTCCATCTATTTCCCATGAAGTGATGGGACCAGATGCCATGATCTTCATTTTCTGAATGCTGAGTTTTAAGCCAACTTTTTCACTCTCCTCTTTCACTTTCATCAAGAGGCTTTTTAGTTCCTCTTCACTTTCTGCCATAAGGGTGGTTTCATCTGATATCTGAGGTGATTGATATTTCTCCCAGCAATCTTGATTCCAGCTTGTGCTTCTTCCAGCCCAGCATTTCTCATGATGTACTCTGCATATAAGTTAAATAAGCAGGGTGATAATATACGGCCTTGATGTACTCCTTTTCCTATTTGGAACCAGTCTGTTGTTCCATCCAGTTCTAACTGTTGCTTCCTGACCTGCATATAGGTTTCTCAAGAGGCAGCTCAGGTGGTCTGGTATTCCCATCTCTTTCAGAATTTTCCACAGTTTATTGTGATCCACACAGTGAGAGGCTTTGACATAGTCAATAAAGCAGAAATAGATGTTTTTCTGGAACTCTCTTGCTTTTTCAATGATCCAGCGGATGTTGGCAATTTGATCTCTTGTTCCTCTGCCTTTTCTAAAACCAGCTTGAACATCTGGAAGTTCACGGTTCACGTATTGCTGAAGCCTGGCTTGGAGAATTTTGAGCATTACTTTACTAGTGTGTGAGATGAGTGCAATTGTGCGGTAGTTTGAGCATTCTTTGGCCTTGCCTTTCTTTGGGATTGGAATGAAAACTGACCTTTTCCAGTCCTGTGGCCACTGCTGAGTTTTTCAAATTTTCTGACATATTGAGTGCAGCACTTTCACAGCATCATCTTTCAGGATTTGAAATAGCTCAACTGGAATTCCATCACCTCCACTAGCTTTGTTCATAGTGATGCTTTCTAAGGCCCACTTGACTTCACATTCCAGGATGTCTGGCTCTAGGTCAGTGATCACACCATCGTGATTATCTGGGTCATGAAGATCTTTTTTGTACAGTTCTTCTGTGTATTCTTGCCACCTCTTCTTAATATCTTCTGCTTCTGTTAGGTCCATACCATTTCTGTCCTTTATTGAGATCATTTTGCATGAAATGTTCCCTTGGTATCTCTAATTTTTGTGAAGAGATCTCTAGTCTTTCCCATTCTGTTGTTTTCCTCTATTTCTTTGCATTGATTGCTGAGGAAGGCTTTCTTATCTCTCCTTGCTATTCTTTGCAACTCTGCACTCAGATGCTTATATCTTTCCTTTGCTCCTTTATTTTTCACTTCTCTTCTGCGCCGGCTGCGACAGACCGCACAGAAGCATGGCCGAGAGGAGCTACCCTTGCCCGAGGTCAGGGGCAGCGGCTGAAAGGAGCAACCCCACGTCCAAGGAGCAGTGGCTGAGCGGGCACAGGAGGGCCGAGAGGAGCTACTCCACGTTCAAGGTCAGGAGGGCCGGCCGTGAGGAGATACCCTCATCCAAGGTAAGGAGCAGCAGCTGTGCTTTGCTGGAGCACCCATGAAGAGATACCCCTCATCCAGGGTAAGAGAAACCCAAGTAAGATGGTAGGTGTTGCGAGAGGCATCAGAGGGCAGACACACTGAAACCATAATCACAGAAAACTAGTCAATCTAATCACACTAGGACCATAGCCTTGTCTAACTCAATGAAACTAAGCCATGCCTGTGGGGCCACCCAAGATGGGCGGGTCATGGTGGAGAGGTCTGACAGAATGTGGTCCACTGGAGAAGGGAATGGCAAACCACTTCAGTATTCTTGCCTTGAGAACCCTATGAACAGTATGAAAATCCCAACCAGTAACGCTGAAGAAGTTGAACAGTTCTATGAAGACCTACAAGACCTTTTAGAACTAACACCCAAAAAAGATGTCCTTTTCATTATAGGGGACTGGAATGCAAAAGTAGGAAGTCAAGAAACACCTGGAGTAACAGGCAAATTTGGCCTTGGAATATGGAATGAAGCAAGACAAAGGCTAATAGAGTTTTGCCAAGAGAATGCACTGGTCTAAACAAACACCCTCTTCCAACAACACAAGAGAAGACTCAACACATGGACATCACCAGATGGTCAACACCGAAATCAGATTGATTATATTCTTTGCAGCCAAAGATGGAGAAGCTCTATACAGTCAGCAAAAACAAGACCAGGAGCTGACTGTGGCTCAGATCATGAACTTCTTATTGCCAAATTCAGATTTTAATTGAAGAAAGTAGGGAAAACCACTAGACCATTCAGGTATGACCTATATCAAATCTCTTATGATTATACAATGGAAGTGAGAAGTAGACTTAAGAGACTAGATCTGATAGATAGAGTGCCTGATGAACTATGGACAGAGGTTCATGACATTGTACAGGAGACAGGGATCAAGACCATCCCCATGGAAAAGAAATGCAAAAAAAAAAAAAAAAAAAAAGCAAAATGGCTCTCTGGGGAGGCCTTACAAATAGCTGTGAAAAGAAAGTTGCTGAGTCATGCCCAACCCTTTGCAACCCCATGGTCGTAGCTCACCAGGCTCCTCTGTCCTTGGAATTCTCCAGGCAAGGATACCGGAGTGGTTTGCAATGCCCTCCTCCAGGGGATCTTCCCGACCCAGGGATCTAACTTGCATCTCTAATGTCTCTCCTGCTTTGGCAGGCGGGTTCTTTACCACTAGCTTCCCACCTGGGAAGCCCCAGAATAACTGCAATAGATACTCCCTTTCAAGAAGGAGAAGAATGGGAAACATATAGCACTCCTCGATCCACAGCAGCTTTGAAATCTAAACCAGGCATATGCTCTAAGGGTCCTGTTCTCTGGAGCAAGGGAGTCAGGAAATATTAGTTGATCATGGTCCAGTTCTTCTCCCTAGAAGAGGACCGCTAATTACATTTTCTTCCCAACTTTTTTTCTCAGCTCTCTGGGCTCTTGGCTTTGTCCTCTGAGAAATCCCTCCATTTTCTTAAGAATTGGCTCATATGTGTAGCTGAGTATGTCTTATAAAATAGTGGGCACCCAGAGGCCTTCTTTTCATTTTAAACTGCTCAAGTTCTTTTTGATGCAAGCTACTGTTCTTTCACCAATACAATTCCTCTTTAAAATTTTGTTGAGACTTCCTTGGTGGTCTAGTGGTTAAGAATCTGCTGCCAGTGCAGGGACATGGGTTCCATCCCTGGTCGGTGAAGATTCCACATGCCACGGGACAACCGAGCCTGTGTGCCACAGCTCCTGAAGTCCACGCACCTAGAGCCAGTGCTCTGCAACAAGAGAAGCCGCTGCAATAAGAAGGCTGTGTGAAGCAATGATGATCCAGGGCAGCCAAAAATACATAAATGAAGAAATAAAATTTTTAAAAATAAAAACTTTTTTTTTTTGTAATCATGAAGATTCCAAAAATGAATTGGCTATGTGACACAGGGAGCTCAACTCAGTGCTCTGTGACAACCTAGAGGAGTAAGATAGGGTAGGAGATGGGAAGGAGATTCAAGAGGGAGGAGGCATATGTATACCTGTGGGGCTGATTCATGCCGATGTATGTCAGAAAGCAGCATAATATTGTAAAGCAATTATCTTCCAATAAAAAATTTTTTTAAAGAATCAGTTAGAGCAACAAGTATTTATTTTTGCTGGATTCAGCTGAATAGCTCATCCCTGCTCCACATCTTGGTTTCACCTGGGGCAACTCAGGTAGACAAGAGGACCTAGACTCAAGGAAGTCAAACTGGCTCTGTTTCAAGAGAGCAGAGGTGGACCCTCCAAAGCATGTTAAGACTGAAGCTCAGACTGCCACAGCATCTCCTCTGCTTTGTTCCCTCAGTGCCAGAGGTGAAGTTGCATTTGTACCTCCCTTCTCCACCCCTGTTATCACCTTCTGTCTCCCTTTCATAGCCCTCTGACCTCTACTGGTCAGGATTGCTCAATTAGAAGCAGTTAGAGGGTAGTTCAGGGTTCCGTAACCAGGGCACTACTGATACTTTAAGCCAGGGAAGTCTTTTCTGGGGAGGCTGCCATACACATTGGAAGACGGTTACCAGCATCCTTGACACCCACCCACTAGATGCCAGTAGCCTCTCCCCCTTCTATTTGTAACAAACAAATGTCTCCAAATATAGCCAGAGGTCCCCTGGCCAACCAAACTGCCCAGTTGAGGTCTACTGTGACGGTGGAAGGACTGCTGGGCTTCATGATTTTAGACAGGTCAGGAGCCTCACCTTGCCAAGTATTAACTGTGTGATCCCACAAGATGCTTAGTCGGTCCCCATCATCTGCTCTGTAAACTAGGGAGAACTATCCACTGCCTTCCCCCATGGGTAAGATTCTGCGAGAACAGAATGAGGTCTTGACTCTGTAGAGCCTGTGCACCTGGGCTGCTAGGATTTAGAAGCCTGCTTAGTATGGTCTTGCCTGGGTAGCGCCTGCGTGCACAATGCCTTTCCTTCACATAGACATTATGCAGGGGCTCTGACAGGTCTCCATGGTCACTATTAATACTTACCATCATAGCCATCAGAGCTGTTGTTTATCAGATGCCATAAGCACGTCTGACAGCACGCTGCAATTTATACTCACTGCCTCAGGATTGTTCACCATAGCTCCCAAAGGCAAGGATTCTTGGCTCTGTTTTACACAAAAGACATGGAGCTACAAGAAGGTGGAGAGACCTTTCCTGAGCTAGGAGGTGGCAGAGCAACCAGATATATTACCCCTTCCAGGTGATATCTGTATCTGCCTAGTCAGAGGGTCAAGAGAACAGAGCTGCCTTGATAGATGGGACAAGGATGTGCAGGGTGTGTTGAGGGTGTGGCGAGGTCTCCTCAGCCCCTATCTTGCAGCAGCTGCTCTGTAGTCTGGACCCACTTCCTGAAGATCATGTTACCAATGGCAGCTTCCATTTGTTGAGTACCCACTATGTTACTGAGGGCAGGAGAAGACTGAGGGCAAGATGAGAAGGGAGCGACAGAGGATGAGATGGTTGGATGGCATCACTGGGTCAAGGAATGTAAGTTTGAGCAAACTCCAGGAGATAGTGAAGGACAGGGGAGCCTGGCAGGCTGTGGTCCATGGGGTCCAACAAACAGTTGGACACAAATTAGCAACTAAACAACATGCAAGTGATCTCATTTCAACCCTCACAAACAGTCTAGGAGTTTAGGGCTACTGTTCCATTTTCAGATAAGAACACCCTCAAAGTAGCCCAGAGAAGGGAAACTATGAACTATAGTTATACAATCAGGAAGTGGTGGAACCAGGCTTCCAACCCAGATCTGTGACTCTTGGATCCACTGTTAGCATTTACACCCACCAACTGCTCTGTGTTACTGTCCCCCAGAAGCCAAGGTCCCTGGGTCCTTGAATGTATATTGTCCTTCGCTGGCACCCACATGAGTTAATGCCAGGAAGCTTCTTTGGGGCTTGCTCTGGCAACAATCTTTATGAGCAAGCCTTCCAACCCTCTCCTCCCAGCACACAATGCTTTGAATTCTCCTGATGTTTTATTTCCTGCTCTGCAAGCTCCATTCTGGCCCAGGAGGTGGCTGTCTGGCACATAAACTCAGTGTTGGGTAGAATTACGGTGCTCATTCACTAAAAATTAATGGCAGCAGGCATTCACCCTGCCCTGGCTGGCCTCATCTCCCAGGCGGTCACTGCACAGCCCAACCTATACTCTGCCACCCAGCGAGGACTCACACTGCCATCAAGAAAAAAATAGCTACACGCCGCCCATTAGGAAGGAAGGAACCGCGGGGACTGAGTGGCCTGCTCGAGCGATGAATAGGTTTTCTCAGCACACATATAAACAGTTTATACTTCTGAAATCCTGTGTTTGATTTTCACATCTGCTCTCACTCCTGAGATTGGCACCGAAGGCAGCCAATGTTGCCCTTCCGAGTGGCAGCTGGAACCTGAAACCGGCTTTTTCCCACAACCGCCTCCTCCCTCCATTGCCCGAGCTGTGGGGCTGTATTTTTGTCTTGTTGCTGCTGGAGTGTGTTTAACTCGGAGAAGGAGAGTTGTTGAAAAAGAGTGATTTCTATATCTTGATTCAGTAAGTATTCATTGAGAACCTACTATGTGCCAAGTGACTGCCCATAGAATTTGTGTGATGACTACTGTTTGGTGTGGTGGAAAGTCTGACTGGGCACCTGCTATGGCCACATAGCCCCAGGATGGCTGAGACAGAAGATGAGCCTGGTTAAAAAGCACCACCATTCCAGATAACAGCTTTCCAAGTGAACCTCATGTTGATGTCTATTGGCCTACTTTTTAATTAAGTCATTTGTTTCTACAAGGATTTTAGTCCCAGAACTGGCTATCTGACCTTGAGCAATGCAGGAGAACCAAGTTCAATTCCTGGATCAGGAAGATCCCCTGAAGAAGGGATAGGCTACCAAATCCAGTATTCTTGGGCTTTCCTGGTGGCTCAGATGGTAAAGAATCTGCCTGCAATTTCGAGAGACCTGGGTTCAGAAGATCCCCTGGAGGAAGGCATGTTAAAAACCACTCCAGTATTCTAGCTTGGAGCATCCCCATGGGCAGAGGAGCCAGGTGGGTTACAGTCCATGGGGTCACAAAGAATCAGACATGAGTGACCAAGGAACTAAGGACAAGTCATTGCTTCTCAGTCTCCCCACCTAAATAAAGGGAGAAAGGCTAAGTCAGTGTGTTTGTTTGTTTGTTTTCCTTGAAATAGAACTTTTCTTTTTTGCAAATGAAGTTATATCTGGAAACCTAACATCTAAGCAGATTAAAAGGTACAGCTCAAGTGGTAGATCTGGAATTCCAACACTTGAGATCTTGCTCATCCCTAAGAATCTCCAGGGAAACCTAAGACTCCTGTTCATTGATGTCCGATTCTTTCTGACCCCATGAACTGCAGCATGCCAGGCCTCCCTGTCTTCACTATCTTCTGGAGTTTGCTCAAACCTGAGGCATGTGGAATCTTAGCTCCCCAACCAGGGATCGAACCCACACCCTTTGCATTGAAAGGCAATATCTTAACAATGGATCCTCAGGGAAGTTCTCAGGTCTTCACTAAATTTCTAAACAGTTTATCCTTTGGTATGAAGTGTAGGATGCTAAGATTATTGGCTATTTTTAAATATATTTGTTTTGAAGTATATTCAAGCTACTTGTGACTCATCTGAGTCGATTGTTGTTCTGAATCAAAAAATCCTCCACCATTTGCTTCCTTCCATTTGTTTGATTCACTCTCTAAAGAAAGAAATTTTCCTGGATCTTAGAAAACTTGGTTAGCTTCTTCATCTCAAACAGGAATTTGTATAATAAAGACTCTAGTTACAAAGAGGAGAAGAGATTAGCTAATATGTATCAGCCATAGGCTGACATGGCCAGGAGCTTGGGGTTTTTATTTTGGGGGGGAGGGGATTGTTTTTATTTTTCTGCTTTTCTCAAAAGACATGCTAGGAAAAATAAAAACCAAACCAAACACCCCCCCCCCCAAAAAAAAAAAAAAAAACTACCATTTCCAGGAGCCTTCTCTGGTCTCCCAAATAAAATTTCAACTTTCTACCAACTCAGCTACTTTCTACCCCCTGCCCCATCTATTATTTTTTCTCTAGAGTTCATCATTATTTTATTTACCATGCATTTTATTTATATAGTGCTTATATTTAATTGTGTCTTATTTATTATCTGTCTTCTTATCTAGCATATGAGCTCCTGAAAGGCAGGGGCTTTTGACTTTTTTCACTGTTATGTGGCCCATATTTAGACAAGTACCTGGTACATAACAGGCACCCAACAGATAATTGTCAAATTAGTGAATGACTGAATGGAGAGGACTCTGGTCCTTTGGATCCTAGTTACCTAGTCAACTGACTAAGAGTTACCAGAGTCAACAATTTCTTGCCACCAAGTATCATGTTTCAGGCCAAAGTATTCTGTGTTCAATACTGAAGCTGATTGGTCACGAATATGAGCAGTGGCCTGCCAAGGTCACTTGGCCCCAGTCCTCCAAGTTCATTTTACCTAATCCCTAGCTGAGTGACTGAACTGAACTGAACTGAACTGAATCCCTAGCTACTTTAGCTAGGATACAGACCTTTCTGGTTGTGCCATGATATTACTCTCCACAATTGTCTTGCTCAGATACACATACAGTCTAACTCTTGAATGTAAGATTCTTCAATCATGGGAGGCTGCACAGTGGTACCCATTCTCTTTTGAAAGGTCACGCATCTTTTCTCAGTAGATTAACTTTTTATCTCTTAATGGTGTTAAGGAAAGGTCAAAGCATCTAACAGATGGAAGGTGGGAAACTTCTAGTGCAGGAGATCAATGTTTTCAACATCAATCTAACTCCAGAAAGTTCTTAATGATCGTGGGTGCTGTTCATGGGACAGGGACACTGCAGCTCAAATGATGTCATAGCATGGCAGCAAAAATAAAATTTGTTTAAAGCAGGGTGTTGGGGCTTCCCAGGTGTCTCCATAGTAAAGAATCCGCCTGCCAATGCAGGACATATAGACGAGGGTTTACTCCCTGAGTCAGGAAGGGCCCATGGAGGAGGAAATGGCAACCCACTCCAGTATTCTTGCCTGGAGAATCCCATGGACAGAGGAGCCTGGTGGACTATAGTTCATAGGGTCGCACAGCATTGGACACACCTGAGCAACTGAGCACCAAGCAGGATGTTATATCTAAGTGCGCAAAAGGCCTTTGGCTTTCCTCCTAAAAGCTCTGAGCCCCATGGGCAGTCTGCTCTGTGGAATGAAGTCAGTAAAGTCCAATGGCTCCCACTTGGAAGAGACGGGTACCCATCTCTTGTCAGCAGTTGAGCTGTAACCTCCCCAGGGCACTTAAGTCGAGGACAAATAGACAAATAAAGACAACTAAATTTTCAATCAATCATTCTTGGAGTTCTTACAGGAAGGGGTGAGTCTTAGATGCTGAGAAACTGAGGCATTCTGCTTGGGGAAGGAGTTAGGGACAGACAGGGGTTCCCCACCTGAGGCTTCTGCCATCCACAGAGACCACCCCACCTTTCCTGGCAGGGGAAGGCAGACAGGCAGGAGCACTGTCTGATGCCAGAGATTTATTTCCCATGTTTAGACTTCATCTAAGGTCCCCTGGAGATGGAAACAGCAACCCACTCCAGTATCCTTGCCTGGAAAACCCCATGGACAGAGGAGTCTGGTGGGCTACAGCCCATGGGGTCACAACGAGTCAGACACGACTTAGCAACAGAACAACAAGGTAGAACATCTAAGTGTGCTAATGGGCCTTGGGCACAGTAAGAGGTCCTTCTCAATCCCCATCGCCCCACAATTCCATTTGAGTCCTGTGTTTCCAAGCCTTGTAACTTCCAGACTAATCTATAAGCTCCCTGTGGACCTTCTCACACCTCCTCTTTGCCAAGTTGGCACAACACTGGGACCTGGGGAAGACGTTAGTCAGAATAGGCCAGCATCAGTGGAAATGTGACATCAGTGGAAATGGTACCAGCCCACTGGGTCCAGTGACACCAATGACACGGGGTGGCCAGAGCTGCCAATCCTCTCGTGAGGGGGTGAAATGATCTTTCTTCCAGAAACACAATGGCTGGCTCCTGGGTCTTAAAACAGACCCGAGGGGAACCAAAGCAAAAGGCCTGGGATCTGCTTTGAGGGTAAGAATGAGGCTTATTTCCATAACTTCAGAAACAGGAGGCTCAGAAAATGACTGAAGATGAGACGTTAGAGAGGAAACAGATGGGTGCACACGTTTCCGTTGGTAGGAAATGTAGGGCAGCCGCCAGCTGTTCACTCCACAACCAAATGGTTTCTCTGAGAGCTGGGGCCCAGCCAGCCCAGGGACCCTTCAGAGCAGCAGAGGAAGGGGGTGCATGGAGGGAGGCAGGGTCTCTAAGACTGCAGACCTCCCTCTCCCAACCACACTGTGAGCACCTCTAAAACTGGGGCCATAACCAGCTTTGTGTCTCCAGCCAGCGACTGTTACAGGGTAACTTCTATGTAAAGATTGAATAAATGAATGGACCTCACAGGCCTTTCCTCCTGCTTCTAGGATCTAAGATAGAGGTACTTACACAGGAGTTTCCTGGTGGCTCAATGGTAAAGAATTCACCTGCCAATGCAGGAGACATGGGTTCGATCCCTGGTCTGGATACCACATGCCACAGAACAGCTGAGCCCGTGTGCCACAACTATCGAGCCTGTGCTCTACAGCCTGGGAACCACAACTGCTGAGCTCTCACACCTCGGCTACTGAAGCCCGAGAGCCCTATAATCTGTGCTCAGCAACAAGAGAAGACACCACGTAATACAAGTAGAGCGTAGACCCCACTTGCTCAGGTGGTAAAGAACGTGCCTGCAACGCAGGAGCCCTAGGTTTGATCCCTGGGTCGGGAATAGCCCCTGGAGAAGGGAATGACAACCCACTCCAGTATTTTTGCCTGGAGAATTCCATGGACAGAGGAGCCTGGTGGGCAAAGAGTTGGACATGACTGAGTGACTAACACTTTTACTTTCTTTCCCACTTGCCACAAGAGAAAAGCCCTTGCAGCAACAAAGACCCAGCACAGCCAAAAATCAACAAATAAATTAAATTATTTAAAAAAGAAGTACTCACATCAGCACCTTCCACTCTACGCTGGCTTTCTTTCCTAGTGGGGTTTCGTCAATCACACCTCTTTCCTCCCATCCCTTCACTCTGCCAGTGAGGAAGGGGGGTGGTCCGTGAGCTGTCTGCTTCTAGAAAGCCCTTGACCTGACACTATCCTCACTCACCGTGAGGATCAAGTGAATTTAACTGAGTCTCAGTTTTCTCATCTGTAAAATGGGTAATCATAACACTCACCTTGTGCTATTGTTGTGAGGACTCATCAAACTATTTTAAGGGAAAGGATTTTTGTTACCATTTCCACCATCACCACCTGTGGGTATAGAGATGGGACAGACGATCAGCTGGACCTGGAAGGATACTGAGCCAAGAGCAAGGGTGAAGAGGTAAAGAGATGTAGGGTTTGGGGTTTAGTTTTTGCACCCAGGATACAAAAAAACTCATAAAATCAGTCTCTCTATTCTGTGCAAACAGAGATGACATGTTCCTTCCCAAGGGGTGCTTTTTGGGCTCCTGGGAAGTCAGTGGTGACAAAATGAAGCCAGTGCAGGAGCAGAAGTCCCCTGGGAGGGGGAGCAAGGCCAGGCTGCAGCTCTGACCTTGGGAGGACCCAGGGAGACTTCTTCTTTTCTTGTCCCTCATTTGCCCACTGAGAAACCTACTCTCAGAAAGCAGTTGCCTTCTAGAACATCATAGACTTAGCTGAGCTGAGAGCATTTCCTCAAGTCCTTTGCTGCTCGTGTGCTGCACTGTGCTAAGTCGCTTCAGTCGTGTCCAACTCTGTGCAACTGTGTGACCCCATGGACTGTAGGCCCCTCTGACCATGGGATTCTCCAGGCAAGAATACTGGAATGGGTTGCCATGTCCTCCTTCCTTTGCTGCTTACTTCCCCCTTAAAAAAAGAATGTCCTCTCCCAGGTGAGAAGGCATTGGTTTTGCAGACTTCTAGCTCGGGTTGGCTGGTTTCCCCAAACAACGTTAGCCCTTCACCGGGTCCAAGAAGCAAACTGTCTCAACTCTGACATTTAACCAAGGAAATCCATGAGGCTGGCGGTGGGTGCTTCAGGCATGATTTCTGGAGAATCATTCTTTGCAGAATGACTATGAAATACTCTTCCAGGAAATGGTGGCATTTTCCTGGAAGAAGGCCTAAATGGGAAATGCTGGCCTCTGGGACACAGACTTTCTCCCCCTCGGCTGCAATCGTGGGGCTTCTTGGCCTAGGAATGGTTCTTTCGGAGTCTTCTGATTTGATTTCGTCTACCCTGCAGGGGACAGCATTGGGCAAAGAACTGTGGAATTCCTGTGATAAAAGAAGAAACATTTGCTTCCAATTATCCAAATTATTGTTTGCTAATTGAAGTACAAAAAGGGTATTTTTTTTCTCTTTGGGTTGGTATAAGCATCCTTTTCCTTAAATCTCTTTGATTGAGCAAAAATGCTTTTGGAGTGTTTACTGTAATCCATACATCATTTTCCTGATTAGTAGTTGTTCAGGAACGTCCCTGCTCACTGAGGTAAGCTTTCACCAGAGGCCGATTTGTCATCAAAGCTGCAGAAACTGATATATGTTCTATAGTCACCACTGGGTATCTCACATTGGCTGTTTTTTTTTTTAATTCGAATATTAGTTTGGGAAACAAAATTTCCTCTGCCATTATACTGTAGTGATATATGCTTTCTCTCAGAGATGAATATTGTCTTAGGTCAAATTTCTGGAAATAGAGATGGAGATTTGCACGGAAGGCATAGTCTCAGAAACAGCACTTGTCAGGTAGTAAGGAGATAGGACGGAGAAGGCAATGGCACCCCACTCCAGTATTCTTGCCTGGAAAATCCCATGGATGGAGGAGCCTGGTGGGCTGCAGTCCATGGGGTCACTAAGAGTCAGACACGACTGAGAGACTTCACTTTCACTTTTCACTTTCATGCATTGGAGAAGGAAATGGCAACCCACTCCAGTGTTCTTGCCTGGAGAATCCCAGGGACGAGGGAGCCTGGTGGGCTGCCGTCTATGGGGTCGCAGAGTCGGACACGACTAAAGCAACTTAGCAGCAGCAGCAGCAGCAGCAATAAGGAGATAGGAGAGGCATTGGGCGGTTGCAAAGACCACATCTGATACTGTGGGGAGCACTGTTACTGGGATCACCCTTCAGAGGTGTCTCAAATGGAGACAGAGAAGCTGAACTTTTATGTCCCAACACTGCCCAGCCTTGGATCTGAACTGCCTGAGAGGGAGGTGCAATCTTAATTGAAGTGAAGTGAAGGTCGCTCACTCGTGTCCAACTTTTTGTGACCCCATGAGTCCATGGAATTCTCCAGGCCAGAATACTGGAGTGGGAAGCTGTCCCCTTCCCCAGGGGATCTTCCCAACCCAAGGATCAAACCCAGGTCTCCCACATCGCAGGTGGATTTTTACCAGCTGAGCCACCAGGGAAGCCCAATTCTGATTGAACTAGTTCTCTAATCCCCTAATCCCCAGGAGGGGAGCAGCTCTGAGCTAGCATCACTCCGGTGGGATGGGGCTGAAGGATGGGCGAGTGTCTCAGTTCTGAAGGAGCACCTAGGCAGCACACCACAGCATCCACTAATCCACATACACACAAACATATTTTAAGTGCAAAATAGAAATTGATGCATGTTATTTCTGAAGAGACATCTGAAAAGACCTGTTTCAGCTTCAGCGGCTCAGATGCTGTAGTCCTCAAACTCCTTCTAGAAGGGAGCTCTGCGAAGCCTATGGTAGGTTTGTTTATTCTTGCCAGATGCAAAGAAGTTATCTCTGAACTTCTGCCAGCGATCAAAGGAACCGATGGTGTAGAACAGTTCCACGGGCCATCTCCTTCCTGCCCATCATCTATCATCCCAACCCTCAACCTCTTTTCTGACTGATGACTGCACCCTAAACACATAAAATTAATCACCACTCGAGGCCAGCCAGGTGTCTTGCCTCCAGAAATTATCTCACTGCAGGAAAAAAAAAAAAACAACAACAACAGCTCGGATCTCATAATGTCTCATAATTTCATATAAAGAGCAATGGAGTCAGATGGGAGCCCCTGACAGGTTTGCAAAATTCCGGGAAGGCAAGAGCCAGCTCTGGTTTCATGCAAAGATCAGGAGGCAGTTGTTTGAGGGAAAAGCCCTGCTTCAGGTAAAGAAGGCACCCCTTGACTCAAAGCAGTGCTAATTAAACCGCCAGCCTCCAACAAAAGAGAACGCATGTAGGGCAGAATGAGGTGACCACACAGAACAGCTTTGTTCGTTCTAGAAACTTTACGGTGGTTTTGGAGAAGTCAGGCAAAGGCTGGGGAGAAGCCCTCCAATTCCACACTTAGCAACAGATTATTACATGATCCGAAGAAGCTCTGATTTTGAAATTCCGTATGACAAGCCCTGCTTAACTTAACAGTGGCTGCTAGCCGCCGTCTCTTGTCCCCTCTATGTATATTTTATTTTAACTATGCGGCCCTCTGGCAACGTCCTGTACATTTCAATCAATCAGAAGCCCCATTTGCCAGCTCTGTGCAGAGTTCAGTGCTTCTGAGGATTTGGCAGAGAAAAAACAACCCCAGAGATAGACAGGGGAAAAAAAAAAAAAAAGATCGTCTTCAGCTAATCACGTGACATTTCCAATATCTAAATCCTGGAAGGCAGTGCTTCCTTGCAATATGCAAAATGCAAGATCCACTAAGGCCAGGCAGGTTTTTACCAATGAGCTCGGCCTCCATTTCAGATTAGCGGCAAATCCTTATAACTTGGCTCTAATTGAGAGCTTAGCTGTTGCTATTAAATTCCTTTTCAGAAACAACAGGGCCGACGAGATCCCCCTTACTGAGAACATTCTCCCGCTCAATCGGAAATTATCCAAATGGAAGAGAATTGAGGCAAATGTTATAAAATAACACTGCCCCCCCAAGTTAGTTTGGCATGTTTGATTAAGAGAAGCCTCAGCTAGAGTCTGTGAGTAAAATAAAAGTCATCCTAAGTGTCTCTGAGAGCTTCCCAAGGGGCTCAGTGGTAAAGAATCCACCTGCCAATGCAAAAGAGGCAGGTTCAATTCCTGGGTTGGGAAGATCCCCTGGAAAAGGAAGTGGCATTCCACTCCAGTATTCTTGCCTGGGAAATCCCATGGTCAGAGGAGCCTGGTGGGCTACAGTCCATGAGGTCACACAAGAGTCAAGACACGACCTAGCAACTAAACACGTGTCTGTGAGCTTATCCCTGTCTAGGCTACATCATCATGCCACTGTCCCCCTTCTCTCTCAGAGCCCAACAAACACATTCTTCTGACACTTGGTGCAGAAGAAAAGGAAACTGAGTCTCAATGAAGTGATCTGGTGCCTCTTTAGTCTCTATCATCTCATCTGCTTAAAATCCTTCAGAAAAATCCATTCCTGCACACACAGCCAGTGGGTCCCAGAAGGGCAAGTTTGGCTGCATCCTGACTTTGGTGTAGAATTCCTTCAGAGGGAGAGAACATGCGTGTCCAGTCACCCAGCCAACAAATACTCAGCTTCCCGGCTGGTAGGTATGCTGTTAATAACAAGCGGACAGTGCCCATGATGAGCAGGCATCCTCTAAATAAGCCAGTGCGGCAGGCAGTGGAATTTTTTTTAATTAAAAAAAAATTTTTTGACCACTCCCTGCATCATGTGGGATCTTAGTTCCCCAACCAGGAATTGAACCCATGCCTCCTGCAGTGGAAGCACAGAGTCTTAACCACTGAACCACCAGGGAAGCCCCAGCAGTGGGATTCTTAGCATCAAGACAAAAGAAGCCAACAGAGGATGAGAGATGTAGTAGCACAACCAGAAGGGAAAAAAGCTCACATTACAGAGACTCCTAGTTGAAAAGGTCCGACGAGTAGCCTTGTCGTCCTGAACCT